>NC_090989.1:37579772-37882803 GCF_041146395.1 Eulemur rufifrons
GTTCACCTTTGTTTGGATGGAGTGTTCCAGAGCTTTTGAAATAAAGTAAAAAATCACTAATATAAATTAATTGATAAATTAATGGAGTATTTAGATTACTTTCAGGCAAAATTCCATGGCAATTATGCATTTCATCTAAGTTTTTATTTTATTTAGTAGACTTTATTTTTAGAGCAGTTTTAGATTCACAGAAAAATTGATTGGGAGGTACAGAGATTTCCATTATACATCTTTCCCCCATATATGCATAGTCTCCCCTACTATCAACTTTCCCCACCAGAGTGGTACATTGTTATAATTGATGAACCTACATTGGCATGTCATTATCACCAAAGTCCATGGTTTACTTTAGGGTTTACTCTTTTTTATTTTTTAACTTTCCATCCACTTTTTATCTAATGCTCCATTCCCAAGTTAGAGATTAAAAGCAAGAATCTACAATATCAAGGTTATTTACAATCTACGAATCTAAAATAATTTGATAAAATTAAAAATATATATATATATATATTTTACTTTGTTGACATAAAACTGCTATGATAATGAAGAATAGGGGAGGTATAACTTAAGCTAAGGTAGAACTGGGACAGAGATGGACCCTACTCTGAATCTATACAAATCAGATCTACCACAGTCCCTCTTCTGTCTCAGGTCTCTGGTTAGGGTTTCCTCTTGATGTATAGTCTTTGAGTTTGCACCAATTTATAACAACATATATCCACCATCATGGTGTCATACAGAGTAGTTTCACTACTCTAAACATTTTCTGGCAAGTTTTAATGAATGTTAAATAGTAATGAATTGAGTTTATGATGCTTGACAAATTCTAGCAAACAAAGTTTATGTTGTTCTGTAAGTTAATTGAAACATATATTAGAACAATCAGCTGAGCTCAAGGTAGACTTCACCTCCCCCTTTAAAAGTTGAGGAGAATCAAAATGAAAAGAACATCCTTTAATGGGGCAAGATCTTCCTAAATAGAAAAAAAAAAAAAAAGCTTGATTTTATGCCAACTCTGATGGTCAAACTTCTAGGTTATGTGTCATAGCTGAAAGGGTTTTATCTAAATAATACTGGATTTTATGAAATGTTCATCTTGCTAATTAAATATTGGTAAAATATGATATTCTTGGTAGACCCAGCTAGACACTGGAAGATAACTTTTTGATATGTATCCATAGGTTGTTGAATAACCTAAGTGAACTTTCTGAAGAATCTGTTTTTACAAACAAGTTGGGGATTATCTTCCTCATATAATTACTCTTTATGGTAGCAAGTTTGTATTAAGGTAATTTCTCAGCTAAGATTACTTCTAATTCAAGAAAATAAGACCATTTTATTTACATATAGAAAGTTCAAGACATTTCTTCCTGCAGAGACATAAAAATTGTATATATTCAAAGATGCTATCAAAGTATCAATATAGACTTTTAAATTATAGGATTCCAGAACATTTTTATGTTTTATCCTTTATGATAAATCCATCAAGAGAACGTTCTTCTTTCTCTCTGCATCCTCACCGTCATCTGTTGTTTTGGGACTTTTTGATAAAAGCCATTTTCACTGTAGTTAGGTGACATCTCATTGTGGCTTTGATTTGCATTTCCTTGATGATTAGAGACGTTGAGCAATTTTTCATGTATTTATTAGCTATTAGTCTACCTTTTTTGGAAAAGTTTCTGTTCATGTCTTTTGCCCACTTTTGAATGGGGCTGTTTGATTTTTTTTTTTTTGCTGATTTGCTTGAGTTCTTTGTAGATTCTGATTATCAGGCCTTTATCAGGTATATAGCATATAAATATTTGTACACTTACACACTGTTGGTGGGACTGCATACTAGTACAGCCTCTATGGAAAGTAGTGTGGAGATATGACAAAGAACTAAAAGTAGAACTACCGTTTGATCTAGCAATTCCACTACTGGGTATTTACCCAAAGGAGAAAAAGTCATTTTTTTCAAAAAGTCACCTGTGCTTGAATGTTTATAGCAACACAATTCACAATTACAAAGATGTGGAAACAACCCAAGTGCCCATCAATACATGAGTGGATTAATAAAATGTGGTATATGTATACCATGGAGCACTACTCAGCCATAAAAAACAGTGGTGATCTAATATTTTTTGTAACAACCTGGATGGAACTAGAGGCCATTCTTCTTAGAGAAGTATCGCAAGAATGGAAAAACAAACACCACATGTACTCAATACTAAATTGGAACTAATCAATCAACACTTATGTGCACATATGGAAGTAGAATTCAAGAGAAATCAAGTAGGTGGGATGGGGAGGAGGGAATGAGTAAATTCATACCTAATGGGTACAACACACACTATATTGGTGATGGGACTGCACAAAACCAATTTACGTAACAAAAACCTATGTACCCTGTAAAATTCTGCAATAAAAAAAGAGAACATTCTTCTGATTCTGAGTATATCTTAGTATATTAAGAAATATGTTCTGTATGATCATTCAAACATGAAGATTTATTTTCAGACAAACCCTGAAATATACCCTTCCTTTTAAAGAATTATGGAGAAGCTCAGACTTTTGGCTTACGCAAGGAAAAAGAAAGAAAAAGAAAAAACTGGCATGCATTTTCAATGGAGTACTTAATTTACTTGAAAATTTCTATTTGAGAGGAAAGAGATTAAAGTGGGACCATGGTCCATCAGGGAGGAATATAAAGTTGTGAAAATAAGCAAACAGGTGGTGTTTGGAGCCCACTATTCAAAAAGTCCTTGAAGTTCAGAGATAAAACCATTACTTGATACATTATTAAGTAGGTTTTTAAAAATCAACTATAGTTTTTGAGGGCACATTGTTAGAAACCATTTAGAAAGTGGCCTGTGGAGTTTGGGCTTTTATGTATTAAATGGGGAAGGCCACCTCCATACATGGCAATCAGAATATGACCCTCTATAATCTCAGTCACCAAATTCATGCCTTAAGTAACCAATGTTTAGTATCTCACTTAATTACCAGATCTGAAGAATAAACAGTTTATTTTCACATAGATAGACCATAATTGAATTTTTAAGGCATAAATAATATATAGTCACAGTTGAATTTGGTAAGGTCCTTGGTGACCGCTTCTGAGTTTTGATGTGTACAGCAATTGTATCTATCAGGGTTCTTAGCTGTAGGCTAAGAGTCTGACTGACTGATTTAAGCAGAAAATAAATTTTTTACAAGAGTATGAGTAGATCATAGAATACTAGAAGACTTGACAACCAAATACAGACAGAGAGTGGGAAAAATGATGACAGGCTGCAGTCAGGACTTTAGTCCAAATCCCATACCACAGAAAAAGAGCAGACTTCTACCGTGAAACATTGGAAGATGCAGCTGCTTTGAACATTATAGACTGCTCCTAAAAAATGCTGCTACATTTGGCCCCAAAATCAGCACGTCTGCCCCACAGCCACTGTTGACCATTGGATCTCATTTTCTGCTGTTTCTATTCCTTTAATATCCTTTTGTCAGTGTATTTCAACTCAAAAACCATAGTGGGTATTTCTGATGTAAAAATATAGGTTATGTGTCTGCATCTTAGATGCAAAGGGAGGATGAAAAGCATTTTCAGTTTTGGGGAAGAGATAAACCCTGCCTTTTACCAAAAAATATCTAATATTTCATGAATGTTTCTTCTGTGTTAGGCACTGTTATGTGAGTTTAGTCGCATAATGTGCAGAATTCATTAAGCTAGGACAGATTCAGGACATTACATCAAACATGCAGAGAAGGATGAAATAATCACTTACTCATGTTCCAGAACATATTTCAAGTACTGTTGTAAATAGAGAACGAATAGTTTTGGAATAATTTGTGATGCTGTTTTCCCAGCATAAAAATAAAAGTATAATTCCCAGTAAGTTGGTCGACTATGTCAAAATTCAGTTCTAGGAAGTTATTCTATAAGTGCTTTGGTGAAGAATTTTTCATTTAGTTGATCTAAGTGAGAGCTCAATGGGACCAGCTGCCAATCCTGGCATTCAGTGTCCCCAGAAAGCAGTGACATTTACCAAATTGCAGTTTCAATGTAGTATCAGAGGATCAAAAATGCAAAGCAAACACCCGATACCCTCTATATGATGAAGCCAGTGTCACAGAAGTAAAGCATAACTTTTATAAGAGATTATATAATTTTAACCTTTTTTTCTCTCAGCCAAATTCTCGTTCTTGCATTCCCATGTCTGAACAAGATTGGTGAGGAGTCTCAGGACACCAAAGATAGAAGAGAGGGGACAAGAGGAGAAGATGGAGAAGGGGGAGGAGGAGAGGAGATTTAAAAAGACAAGAGAAAATCTGATTCTTGAAGTGTGGATACAAAAACAGGAAACAAAACAAAAATATACTTTTGACACTCTCAATCACATGATCTCCATCTACCCTGCTGTCTTCACTTCCTGACCACATTTACTCTTGAAACACAAAATCAATTCCAGTTCCCTGAGCCTACTTGTTGTGGGTCACCATTAATACCCTAAATGCAGAAACTACTTTGACATTTTTTGTCCTGTATCTTAATCATGTTTGACCACTCTCTCTTCTCAGAAGCTCCCTTCCAATGCATAATCTCGTTTCTCATTCATCACTGACTGGCCTTACTTGTCTCCTGGGCAAGTATCTTTTTTCTCTAGTCTCATCTGTTCTTTAGATGTAAGTTCTTAGGGTTCTGTTCCCTGTTCTCATCTCTTTTTCCTTACTCCCTGGATGGTTTCATCCATGGCCTCTATACATAACTCATGAATCCCAAATCTCCAGCCCAACTCTCACTCCTGAGCTCCTGTCTGCTATGTCCACCTGCCTATGCAATTTATATTTATAACTATGCCATTGAAATGCAGAATGCTTAAAGCTCAAATAACCTTCCCATACCTACCCTCCATGAAAGTGGTACCTCTGTAGTAATATCTGATTAAATGATAGATATAATGTTACAAGCAGTTGGATAAGCAAAACTAGGGATTATTTTTACTATGAGATAGGAAGACAAGAGAAGTTAAATGTTTAGCAATTTAGAGTTTAAAATTCTGACATAAAAACAAAATACATGGTGTAACTGAATGCATTTTTAAATTGAAATCTACTGTGTAAAATTTTGTTGTTATTCCAATAGACTGTAAATTCCTTTTAGTGTAGGACAAGAACAGCCTTTCCTAGAACTGTATTCTAATTCCCATAAGAGCTGCATTTTAATACATATTTGTGGAATGAAGTTGATATTATAATCATGAAAATGATGATGATAATGATATTGAAAGTATTTTGCAATGACACGTGCCAACTATTTTTTATGGCACATCTTAGGTGCTCAGTAAATTTCACTGAATAAAAGATTAAAAGAGTAGCATTCTAGACATTTATTTTTTATAAGTCAAAGATAGCTAGCTCAAGGTTGTGGATAGAGATTCCTAATTCTGGCGATAGCTTTGCCAGGCATGGGTGTGCAGGGAAAAGGGAAAAGTAGTTGCTTATGTTATAGGGATGTGGCTCTCAGAGAGTAAAGAGGATGGTGGGGGAAAACAGGAGACCAGATATCCAGGCTCCTTATTCACCCTGACCCTGGCTTCTCAAGCCTCCCTTGGGAATGAAAGAAAAACAGATGAAACAAAGGTGTTCTTAACTCCTTTGTTCCAGTCCCAGACTACCCAGAATTACAAATAATAATTTCAAGGAAATAAAGCAAGACACTGTGTGTGTGTGTGTGTGTGTGTGTGTGAGAGAGAGAGAGAGAGAGAGAAAGAGAGAGAGAGAGAGAGAGAGAGAATATAAATGGTAGGGACAGAAAGGAGTCTCAGTAATAGTAAAGAGAGAGTTGACAAGTGTCACTCAGTTCCTGGGTACATAGATGATTGAACTTCTTTCTGGTTGTGAAGAAAGACTATGGATCAGGAGAATTGCAAGTGTTTCTATTAGATCCCACTGAGGCTAGTGGCATTATTACTAAATACACCACACACACACACACACACACACACACACACAAAATTATATTTCTTCAGTCTACTCTGCTAAGTAAGAGTTCAGACCATCTGCCAAGAATTAACAGTGCAGAGTTACGTCGGTAGTCAAAATATTATCAAAGTTATTTGAGAAAATTTCACTGTAGAAGGTAAAGTCAGTGAAATGCAGAGCAATAGTAAAAGTCAAGAGAGATTAGCCTTAGATTTTAGTGGGAAAAAAAAATGCTTTTATGATTGTTTTAGGCCAACATGATTTCTTCTAAATTTTCAAAATTCTTAGAAAAGAGGTACCATATTACTCTTTTCACAGATAAAAAATTAAGCCACAGAGAGGGTAATCCCTACCCTGAGCCCACATAGTTCTCAGTGGGTTTTCAGTCAGTGTTGTGAGTTAGCAGAAATCTCTCTGCAAAACATTGTCCTTGCTACTGAAGTATGACTTACCTTTATGTCACATAAATAAATAGCTGAGGAAGTTTAATATGGTGTTTAAATGAAGAATATAGTTTTGTTTCTTTATCCAGTTATCTCTGAAACTGCCTAATTGCTGGTTAAAATAGAAATATAAACAGGAACTCTCATTCATTGCTGGTGGGAATATAAAATGGTATAGACATTTTGAAAGACAGCGTGGCAGTTTCTTATAATGTTAGTGTTACCATATAATTTAGCTATCATTTTCATAGATTTCTACCCACATGATTTGAAAACTTACATGTACATAAAAGCGTGCATGCAAATGTCTGCAGAAGCTTCAGTCATAACTTTCAAGAACTAGAGGCAACGAAGACGTCCTTCGATAGGTGAATGGATAAACAAATGTGCTATTTCCATACAATGGGATACTATTTAGCAATAAAAACAAATGAGCTATCAAACTATATAACCCATAGATTAATTATAAATGCATATTGCTAAGTCAAAGAAGTTAGTCTGAAAAGGCTACATACAATACATATCACTTATATGATACTCTGGAAAAGGCAACACGATAGAGATGGTAAACAGATCAGTGGTTGCCATTGGTTCAGGGGAAGAAGATTGGAGTAGGTGAAGCAAAGTGTGTATTTTAGAGCAAGGAAACTATTATGTAAAATATTGGAATGTTGAATACATAATACTATGCATTTGTCAAAACTTTAAGAACTTTATAGTACAAAAAGTAAATCTTAAAGTGTACAAATTAAAACAGAAAATTTAGGAGGTTGGGAATCTCAGGATATTAATAAAATGCAAAATGTAATAAAAGGATCTGACTATACTACAAATGTATAAAAAACAACTTTACTGAAAAGGATGGGAAACAAAGATGATGACCTAAGTATCTTTGGAAATAAGTGGTGTCTATAAGATTAAAGGCAAAAGTACCTTCATATAAACTATATATATAAAATATATATAGTATATATAAAAATGTATTCTAGTTAATAAGAAGATTTTTTTCCTTGTTGTTGGGTATAGACTAACAATTCTGAAGCCATTATACATGTATACTAGAATTGAACAAATAAGCAAATGTTGGAAGCCAAGTTTCTCATTGTTGCTTAGTTCTACTAAAAATAGAATCACCATCTGATCTAGTAATTCCACTTCTCGGTATATACCCCCAAAAATTTAAAGCAGGGACTTGAACAGATAGTTTTATACACTCATGTTCATAACAGCATTATTCACAAAAGTCAAAAGGTAGAAGCAACCCAAGTGTTCATCAGCAAAAGAATGGATAAGCAAATTGTGGTCTATACTCACAATGGAACATTATTCAGCCTTAAAAAGAAGGAAATTTCGACACATGCTGCAATATGGATGAACCTTGAAGACATTATGCTAAGTGAAATAACCAGTCACAAAAGGACAAATACTGAATGATTTCATTTAAGTAAAATCTACCACCTAGAGTAGTCAAATTCACAGAGACAGAAGTAGAATGGTAAATACCAGCTTCTGGGGGAGAGGAAATGGGAGTTATTGTTTAATGAATATGGAGTTTCAGTTTGGGAAGAGAAAAAAAGTTCTGGAGATGTGTAGTGGTGACAGCCATTGAATTGTACATGCAGAAATGGTTAAAACTGGAAATGATCAATTTATGTATATTTACCACAACAGAAATAAATAGATGATAGATAGATAGATCTTAATTCATGACATGAAATAGTTAAGGAATCTCATAGGCATATTTAATTTATTGTTATTCTACTGGTCCTTCAAAAGAATTACTGTAATTAAGCACCTAGAAATGAAAATTGGACTTACACATTGATAAAGATATTAGGGTTTTAGTGATTGCTCATTTTCTAAGAAACTGTAATTCTGTGAATAAGAAAACAAAGAAATATACAAAGTTAAGTGTGTACCAGCAGATAACTCTGTCCTCTTTCAATAGTAATGTTAAGAGAAAGACACTCCATTAAACAAACGTACTGCCCTCTTTGCTACCTCCACCTGCCCCTTAACCCATATTATTACTTACATCAATCTTGAGTGATACAGAATCACTTAAGCTTCTCTGAGCTATATTCTCTGACTTTTAACACTGAACATTTTTTTCACTGAGCATATTTGTTGCTCCATAAGTAATTGGATAAAAAACTCTCCCAACAAAAGGCATATTAAGTTTCACCATAGCTTTTAATCATTAATCCAGGGCAGTAAAAGATTAAAAAAAAAATCCAACAACATTAACCAAACTGAATAGCTCCTAGTTTGTAAATCCATTGTTGATTGCATAGTGAAGACTTTAGAAAAATTCTGGTTTTGGTTGCTGTTGCAAAATAATTTTGTATTACAAGTTATTTTAAATAGACATATGACTGTATTCATGTGATATATATATATACTGTTAATAATTCTTTCTCCTAAAAATCATGTGGATGTTTCTACCCTCTAATAGCAGTAGTACTGGACAGTCTTTCGCCACAAGGAGATGTGAGCCAGACTCTTCTTTCATGTGACATGTGTTAAATAGTGATGATTCTCATTCCATGTAGTCAAAGGATTCAGGGATAAGTATATCCCAAAATAACTCTAATTCAGAAAAGATTGTATAGAAATATGATCTTAATGAATAATGTTTCGATAAATACTTCTCATGGTAGCAGGTATATTCAGGATTTCTTCTGCAGTCTTATTAGGTAGTTGGAAGAGATGAATAGAATTATGGAAAATGGGCCAGATGGTATATTTGAAACCCAGTGGGATAAACCAGATGGAATGCTGCTATTTTGCCCATTTATCTATGAATAGAAAATAGGTAGGGGGATGGTCTTGAAGCCTGATGATAATAATGACTTTCCAAAGGTTTCCTGCTGTTTTTGTGGTTGGTATGTGTACACATGTGTATGTGTTTGATGTAGATATATTTAGATAAAAATAGAAAAAGTGAGTGGAAGGAAGTTGGCTGTCATTGTTATATATTCCTAATTCTGAAAAACTGTGATTAAAGATCTACCAATTTTAAATAATTATGAGAATAAAGGAAAGCAAGCTGTTAAAAAAAAGTTGAGCTAATTTGCATTTGTAAGTGTAACGTACTACAGGATTACTCTTTGTGTGAGTTTAAATGAGAGTGTTGTTGTCTGTATCTGTAAGAGCACATAAAAATAGAAATCAAGTTAGGAAGGGAAAACTTTTATATGGTGAGAATAAAGTGAAATTGGAAAACAAAGTTTTGGTGGGTTACTGTGACTTCATCTCCCAAAAGATTGTTTGTGCATTTCATGGATGTTAGTCTTTTTTTGGTTTGCACCTGGGGATGGGGGAATGGGTAAATACCTTTCAAAATGGCATTTTTTTGGAGGGTATAGATTTTTGTTGGTTTTTCTTTGACTCAAATAAAAAATAAATTAGCATAGCGAACATTTTAGTCAGTTCAGCTGCTATAACAAATTGTCATAGACTGAGTAGATAAAACAACAAACTGATTTCTCAAGGTTCTGGAGGCTAGACGTTGAAGATCAGGGTGCCAGCCAGGTACTTAGTGAGGGTCCTCCCCTCTTCTTCCTGGTTATGTCCTCACATGGCCTTTTGTGCATGTAGGCTGAGAGAGACAGAGATCCTCGTCTCTTCCTTTTTTTATAAGGGCATTAATCCCATCATGGGGGCTCTACCCTCAGGATCTCATCTAAACTTAATAACTTCCCAAAGGCCTCACCTTCAAATACCATCACATTAGTGATTAGAACTTCAACATATGAATTTTGGTAGAGAGAGGGGGACAAAACATTCATTCCATAGCAGTAAGCCAAAACACATACACACACTCACACGCGTACACACACACACACACACACACACATCCCGAGAGGAAACAGAAGCAAACATTTCATTAAATAATAACCTTACTATAAATCATTCACTGGTAGTTCCTGTTGTATTTTTATTGTGTTCTAGTTACCATTTAAATGCTGGTTGTGATCTGTTAAATTGATTTCATGACTCATTAATAGGTTACAAACACAAAAGCACTGCCACAGGAGTCTGATAAATTAAAAATAATTTTGTTAAAATACTCATCCTTAATCCTTAATATTTACTTCTCCTTTTTTACATTTCTACTTACCAGAGTCAAAAGCTCCTAAAATAATCTTTATTTTTTTTATTTCAGAGTATTATGTGGGTGCAAATGCTTTGATTACATATTGCCTTTGCATTGCTGGAGTCAAAGCTACAAGTGTGACCACCCCCCAGACAGTGTGTACTGCACCCATTGGGTGTAAGTTTACCTATTCCTTCCTCTCCTGTCCTCTGCCCAACACCCTATGAATGTTACTTCCATATGTACACATAAGTGTTGATTGATTAGTATCAGTTTAATGGAGAGTACATATGGTGTTTGTTTTTCCATTCCTGTGATACTTAGAATGGGCTCCAGCTCTACCCAGGATAATACAAGACGTAGTGCACCATTTTTTTATGGCTGAGTAGTATCCCATGGTATACATATACCACATTTTATTAATCTGCTCATGTATTGACGGGCACTTGGGTTGTTTCCACATCTTTGCAATTGTGAATTGTGCTGCTATAAACATTTGAGTACAAATGTCTTTTTTATAGAATGTCTTTTTTTCCTTTGGATAGATACCCATAGTGGAATTCTGGATCAAATGGTAGTTCTACTTTTAGCTCTTTGAGGTATGTCCATACTACTTTCCAAAAAGGTTGTACTAGTTTGCAGTCCCATCAGCAGTGTATGAGTGTTCCTATCTCTCTGTGTTCACGCCAACATTTGTTGTTTTGGGACTTTTTGATAAAAGCCATTCTCATTGGAGTTAAATGTTATCTCATGGTGGTTTTGAATTGCATTTCCCTGATGATTAGATAGGTTGAGAATTTTTTTCATATGTTTGTTGGCTATTAGTTTATCTTCTTTTGAAAAGTTTCTGGAAGGAGAAAGGTATTGGCTGGAATTAAGTCCTGAGAGGACTGAAATAATCTCTTCTTCTCCAAGAAGTCCGTAAGAGTTATAAATCAATTGTACTATTATAGTTTATTTTGCTGTTCTCTGATCATTTAAGATAAACTTTTCCTTAAACCATGGGCACTTGCGAAAAAAGTGGACAAATCGGTAAAATTGCAGCAAACTGTAAGATAGTATTATTCTAAGAAAACAGCATCTTCTTGCATTATGTGAAAACTAGCAAAACTCAGGGGAAGCAAGCTTTAGGCAGTGGTCTTCCTTTAAGTTGTCATCTGTTGTTTTCCTGAAGTTCTTTCTAAACTGAAGGAGGATCAAAGAGTGAGGTAGGCATAGCATGTATTTTGGCCCTGACTGGCAAAGACTCCACTACACAGGGCAGCTGCTTCAACCTGCTTCAACCTGCCTCTCTCTTTGCCTCCTGTTTTTGCTCCGGCATTTTGTAAAGTTCAATTTCTTGCTCTTAGCCTGCTTATCATTGTACTTTTTCCTTAACCTTAACCTCAGCAGCCCCAGTTGGCAAATCTCTATTACTTGAAGCAACAAGCAACATTTCCTTTAAAGGTAGGAACTTTTTGTGCTACTTTTTTTTTTTTTTTTTGAATGAAAATAGTTCACTGCTGGAAACTGTTCTAACTCTCCCCTAAGCCTCAGTCTATATAGAGTCCTGAATTTTCAGAGGCCTTTCCAACCCCCGTCGTGCTTTTGAATAGATTGCTTTAGTCAATTATCTGCAGCATACCTTCAAAACGTTCCTATGAATGTGTGTATGTTTGTGCCTCATGAAATCTTTCTAAGCACAGTTTGACTGAACACAGCTAAATGTAAACTAGAATCGGGAATAACTTATGACTTAGGCCTTAAAAAATTAAGAAGATAGAACAATACAATTGTCCATATAAAAGACAAATTGCAGTCTTTTGTGATCTCTGCTTACTATTTGTATCCATTTATCTTGTGGTATGATATGGATTGTGCATACTCTCAAGCATGTGCTAAATGTGCTTTGTTGTAAGTTTTATTTGATTACCACTCTAAACTTTATTCATGTTTATACAGTTTCATAGTTCATTGCTCATTTAACATCTGCTCGTAATTTTACAATTACTGGGAAATTGCTCTTTATTTGGGAATTAAGGGGCAACTTGGCACCAAATAGGAGACTAGATCCCTGAACTCTAGATGTGATTCATCCAAAAGCAAATTGTGTGGCCTTTAGGCAGGTCATTTAACATCGTAGGTTCTCAGTGTCTCTAAATAAACACTAAATGAAGTAGTATATATGTTCTTTATAGTGCCTTTCTAATAGGATAAGGAGGGTAAAGATATAGGTGTGTGTGTGTGTGAGAGAGAGAGAGAGAGAGAGAGAAAGTTACATGATCTGCTTCAGCCACCACAATTTAAAGTATGAATAAAAGAGAGATTTAGCAAGCCAACAGGCCATTTTTAAAAACTGACTGTCTGAATAAGTATTTATTAAATAATTTAGTTGAAATTTGTTCCTTAATTGATGGGAACCTGTGGCCTCAAGGCCACATGTGGCCATCCAGATCCCCAAGAGATTTGTTCTGTAAAATTTGGATTCAGTCAAAAGGCCACACTTAAGGAGCCAGAAGGCCACATGTGGCCCCAAGGCCACAGATTCCTCACCCCTGGATCTTACAAAGTCAAATTCAGGTATTACACAATCAAAATAAATGTAGAATGGATGAGAAAATTGAACAATCTATGTTCTTGTTTTGGTTTATCTTTGTTTTTGTGACTGCTTTTCTTTAAGATTGTTATGGTTTTAATGTAGGAAGCTAATAGATTATTCAAAATACCTAGTTTGTTTTAATTCCTTGGAATAACATAGTATTTTGTTTTATTTAACTGTATAGTTTTCTAAATAAAGTAAATTGATACAAAGTACAAAGTATATAGTAACATAATTATAATAAACTATTGCAATGTATACAATGTTAAATATGTAAGACAATGTAACAAGAAGATCATTTTAAAGATCTAAATTAACATATAAAATTGGAACTAAATGATCAATCCTCAAGTGTACGTATGGTAGTAAAAGTCAATGGAAATCAAGCAGGTGGGCGGCGGAGGAGGAGATAGGTAAATTCACACCTAACGAGTACAATATACACTATCTGGGTGATGAACACACTTAACATTTTGACTCAAACTGTACAAAAGTCATGTAACCAAAATGTTTGTACTCTGTAATATTCTGAAATTAAAAAGAATTAATATAATTTAAGATGTTCTTGAAGCATTAGCTTGCAGCAAGGAAGAAACAAAAAGAACAGAACACTTTATTCTTCTGCATTCTGTTTTAGATGTTAATTTAGATAACCAGTTCGCACACTTGTAATATTTTCCAAAATGAGTGGAAATATTTAGAGCAGTAACATTATTTTATAAATACCATCAATAACTAACTAATTTATTTAGGGTTATTTTAAATTGCAATTTCTATTTTAATGACTCAAATCTTGTAAGAAGCTTTGCCCGTACTGTCAGGAGAGGTAATTGTATCCTCATATGGTGATAATATTAAAGCATTTAATAGTCAAAGATGTGAAATCATTGACTTTTCAAAATATTTTATTCTTGGAAACTCATATATATTTTCCATTTTCATTATAAATCATACTTTTCTATAGCTTAAAATTATATTAACAGTTTGTGTTCATCTTATTTTTAAACCTTACATTTAACAGTTGTGCTCATCTTAATTTTTATGCTTTAAATTTTCTATTTTTTGTATCAAGAGTATTTGTGCTCTGTATCTAAATATAGTTTGGTCATTCCCTTTAATGATGGTGTTGTTTGTATTTAAGCTTCACAGAATTTGAAACATTTTGCTTATATTTTACTAGTTTCCATAACAACATTATCATTTTCCTCTTTACCTTCTTTCACTTGAAAAAAAATAATTGACAGATGTCTCTTGCTTTTAATACTATTTACCTAAAAAATTAAATAGAACCATAAAAAATTGTAAAACCTTGTTGGAAAGTATAGCAAGTCAATTGCCCAAACTAAACTAATTATTAAAGTCTGAAATTTTAGTTTTCATCCAATATATCGTGTTTGAAATTAAATTTCTCATACAAAGAAGAAAACAAACATTGAATGTTTAAAAGGCAGTTGTATAATTTCCTCAGTACAAACGATAGTGATCTGTGATAAATTCTATCTTGTGAGTGCCTAAGAAGGTAACAGGAGAATAGATACCAATGTTGATCTTTTTCACATGATGTGTTTTCACATATGGTGAAACATAAAAAAATCTCCTTAGAGAGAGGGAAAAGAATAAAAGAAAAGGAATAGAAATTGCCACAGTATATGTAACATGAATGATATTTAGAAAGTTTAAGTAGTATTTATAAGTATTTCCCATTTTATAGTGAGTTCATTTTCATTTTTGTTACCCTGAGCTACCCCCTTTGCATTTGTTGGGCATAAGGACTGGCACATAAATTATTTACAGTAGCATTAATGGTACTAATTCCCAGACAATAATAATGGGTAATGGTGAATCATGTTTTATCTCTTGCTAATTGTCATGATCAGTGTTAGTTATTGTCACTGAAGAGGAATAATATTTGGGACACCGCAAGGGAAGCAAGACTTAGGGGCTTGCTACAGATTAGAACAGGAAAGCTTTGACACATGCTTAAATTACGACACATTCTCAGTTATGCTAAGCTAAGACTCAAAAGAATTTGAATGTCAGGGAATGGACTCGCTTGAAGCTGACTCCGGTGGGGCAAAGGCAATATATGTAACCTAAACATTTGTACCCCGATAGTATGCTGTAATAAAAAATATTTAAAAATAAATTAAAAAAAGAATAATCACTACCCATGAGCAGCTCAGCTCCTTTCTGCACAGAATCTTTCATTGAGTTCCCTCTATTCCTTTTCAACAGCTATCAGTTTTGTTCTTGCTTCAGTCCATACTATAAAATCCTTCCTCTTCATCTGGAAAACTTACTTTCCATTTAAAATGTGGAGTCTCTAGCTAAAGTTGACTTCCTCACATTTGGATTTATAAAGTGAACACAGACAAGCTAATTATAATTGCAATTTTATTCCCTTTTATAAGGTCTCCTAATCATTGCCCTGATTTCAAAGAGATAGAGATGTTTCCAAGCTTAGAATTAGGAATATGTCGTGTTGTTAAATCCGTAATTCAAATCATTCCCTTTAAATTATATTAAAGCGTGGCAGCTATTGTGCATTATTTAATATCTTTATACCAAAATATTTTAATTTCTAATTACCTGTACATATCCTACTTTATTGTTCTTTATATAGTTTTTATTAGTTAATGTTTAACCAGCAAATAATATCAATTGTTGACTTTTTGTAATTAACTATTTATTTAATAACCATAACCCATAATTTAAAATACTTTTAATATGTTGACTTGATACAACTTATCTTTGATTATTTTCTTTCCCATTTACAGCAATCAGGTTATTGGTTATTATTTTAAACATCATGTCATTGGATGTGTCATACTTAACTTTTCTAAAAGTATGGCATCTGTTTATTTTTTTATATAAACATATTTCTAAGATTATTGAATGAACATTTGAAATTTCTTTTTTGTGTATGATATTGTCACTATTTTCAGTTAAATAGTTGAGATCATTGGTTCAAAATTTTTGAAAAGTTTCTCTCTTTTTTAAATTGCTTGAATAAAATAACATGTATAATTAGATTTGGTTTATTTGTTTAATGCATCCAGCATCTATCCTAAAAATCTAAATGCAATAAAACAGTGGGAATACCTAACAGACTATTGTTGGAGAAGTAATAAAGGCACTTGAAAGAGAATATTTTGGGGGTGCACAGGTATTATTTAGATAACTAACCCCATTTTCTACTTTAGTAAAATTTTATATTTGTATTGCAATTTAAATTGAGACTAATATTAGTGTATTATTATATGTATAAATCTTAATTTAGATTTAATGGAGGGTAGATAAAAGATTTTGTATATAGATAATATTAAATATAATTTTTGTTCTGAAGAATAATACCTTTTATATGAAATAAAAATAAAAATCACACCAACATGTTATTTTGATTGATAAATTATGTAAGTTAGAAAAATCTGTTTTTTTGAGAGCTATATTTTTAAATTGAAATAATATTATTCTAATCAATACTGCATTTTCACAGGTCATTCTTATTTTAATATGCAATGTCACTAACACACTTTCAGTACATGATTTTTTTTTTTTTTTTATTTCATGAATTACAGGGGGTATTTTGGGTTACTTTTTCCATTATACTTGTTCCTATACAACAAAATCTAGTGATAATAAGCACTTGCCCTGTACAATTTGTGAATAATTCTTTTATTATTTACTTCTATTTAGAAATCTTATAGTTAAATTTGAGCTGAGCAAATAAGGCATGTGTATCAATAAATACATGCAGGTGAATCAGCTGAGGTTTTTATCAATACTCTTTCTTATGAATGTGTAACCAGTAGTATGATTCATACATGAGTAGGTTGACTCAAATTACTTTCTAATGTGTTGCTTAATATTTAGTGTTGCCTATAAAGTTTACAATATTCTAGAAGCCTCAAGCAAGTTTTTGAATTGGTGCATATCTGAATGCAAATGTTTCGATCAGAAACACTATTTTAATAGTTTATACATAGGTATGCTAAAAACTTCAAATGCTTTCAGAGCTAAAATTTACTTATGATCAGCCTGCTGATATTGTTTAATTCAGTGATTCTGTCTCCATCTTCTGAATAAATAGTCAAATTTGGGAATGGGGAAGGCAGAGGTAGAGATGGACATCCATGAGGAACTTGATATATACAGATCAAAATCTGTGTATCCTTCACCTCACCAAGAAATTTTTCTGTAGATAATCACATTTGAAAGTCATGTAACGAAACTGTAGGGATCTTTCTGGATCAGATCTTCTGCCTCTTTTTGGCTTTTCTTTCCCAGATGAACTCATCTAATTCTGATCTGTAGACTCTTCCTCAACCCTAGACTATACAGGGGTCTAGAAACCAAGTCATTCTCATGTCATCCATTACTTTGTACCCTCATTTCCAGTGCCTGAATCTGATATTCTTTCTGCTAAACTAACTCTGCTTTGATTTTCTTTTAGAGCATGATCTATTTTGGACTATTCATACTGTTCTGTGTATATTAGGTTGGTGCAAAAGTATTCCCAGTTTTAGCATTTTTTGAAATTTGCTGTTTGATACAGGAATACAGTCTTAAATAAATGTAGTTATATTATGCATCATTTTAATGTGCATTTCTCGCTTTATGTTTTTGCTAATGACTTATTACTTGATGTCTATTTTGTATTTATTTGAGAGTATGGAACTGATGTTAGACAAAAAGCAAATTTGAGCAATTTTTTTATTAGAGTTCAAAATGGATCACAAAACAGCGAAGATAACTCACAAAGTCAACCAACACATTTGGCCCAGGAACTGCTAACGAATGTGCAGTGCAGTGGCGGTTCAAGAAGTTTCCCAAAGTAGACCGAGAGCCTTGAAGATGAGAAATGCAGTGGCGGCCATCGGAAGTTCACAACAAACAACTGAGAGCAATCATCCAACTTGATCCTCTCTTACAATTACATGAGAAGTTGCCGAAGAACTCAAGGTGGACCATTCTATGGTCATGTGGCATTTGAAGCAAATTGGAAAGGTGAAAAAGCTCGGTAAGTGGGTGCCTCATGAGCTGACGAAAAATCAAAAAAATCGTCGTTTTGAAGTGTTTTCTTCTCATACGCAACAACAACTAACCATTTCTTGGTCGAATTGTGATGTGCAATGAAAAGTGGATTTTATACGACAACCAGCAATGACCAGCTCAGTGGTTGGACCAAGAAGGAGCTCCAAAGCACTTCCCAAAGCCAAACTTGCACCAAAAAATGGTCACAGATGGTCACTCTTTGGTGGCCTGCTGCCGGTCTGATCCGCTACAGCTTTCTGAATCCTGGCAAAACCATTACATCTGAGAAGTATGCTCAGCAAATCAATGAGATACACCGAAATCCAAAACGCCTGCAACCAGCATGGATCAACACAAAGGACCCAACCGAAAGGGCCCAATTCTCCACGACAATGTCCAAAGACACATCGCACAACCAATGCTTCAAACGTTGAATGAGTTGGTCCTTGAGGTTTTGCCTCATCTGCCATACTCACCTGACCTCTCGCCAACGGACTACCACTTCTTCAATTCTAGCATCGCGACAACTTTTTGCAGGGAAAACACTTCTGCAACCAACAGGATGCAGAAAATGCTTTCCAAAAGTATGTGGAATCCCGACGCACGGTTTTTATGCTATGGGAACAAATGAACTTATTTCTTATTGGCAAAAATGTGTTGATTGTAATGGTTCCTATTTTGATGAATAAAGATGTGTTCGAGCCTAGTTATAATGATTTAAAATTCACTGTTGGAAGGCCGGGCGTGGTGGCTCACGCCTGTAATCCTAGCACTCTGGGAAGCCGAGATGGGTGGATTGTTTGAGCTCAGGAGTTCGAGACCAGCCTGAGCAAGAGCGAGACCCCCTCTCTACTAAAAATAGAAAGAAATTATATGGACAACTAAAAATATATAGAGAAAAATTAGCTAGGCATGGTGGTGCATGCCTGTAGTCCCAGCTACTCGGGACTAAAAATAGAAAGAAATTATATGGACAACTAAAAATATATAGAGAAAAATTAGCTGGGCATGGTGGTGCATGCCTGTAGTCCCAGCTACTCGGGACGCCTGAGGCAGGAGGATCGCTTGAGCCCAGGAGTTTGAGGTTGCTGTGAGCTAGGCTGATGCCATGGCACTCTAGCCTGGGCAACAGAACGAGGCTCTGTCTCAAAATAAATAAATAAAAATAAAATTCACTGTTGGAAACTGCAATTACTTTTGCACCAACCTAATAACTCTATCTTTCCAGATATTAGAATTCTTTTCCCAATTCCAGTACCTCTTGTCAGATCTCCATGATTCTATCTTCTCATCAGTCTGGACCTCAGCCTTACCTGTTGATAAAGTCAGTTTCTACATTCAGTCTCTCTGAAATCCCTAATATTTTCTGTTATAGAGCCCTGGCCCAATTTGTTAAACCTCTATATGCCTCGACAATTCCCATCCCCAAACTAAACTGTAATTTTATAAAACCAGCCTAACACGAGAACTTGTTGACTAATTTGACCAGCCTGATGTATCTGGACATGACATATTTATTAAAAACATTTAAAATGTCTTATCATAAAATTATTGACTCATTTGAAAGCATTATCAATCCCTAAATGTTCAAAGCCATATTGCAATGTTCCATTTTAATAACTATACAATGATGATTCCAGTTACATATATCTTCTAGATTTAGTATACCTGTTATGCATATTTGACAAGTAAGTAAGGATCTTTCCACATATACTGCCTACCCACTAAGTACTAAACGTTATTTTAGACACTTTGATTAGATGAAAAATTAGAATACTAAAAACATATGGCCCCTTCAGGAGTTTCTAAACTCACTGATAAGGCAAGCATAAATATATATTGGGCTATTGAACAACCTCAAAGTACAAGAAAAATACAGTTTTACATAATTCTGATTAAATGTAAATATCTGCTCACAATGAAGAAGCTGAAAACTCATGAAGAATCCAAAAAGGTGAGGAGTGGTTTACATGATGCTTTATTAGATGCTATCAGGAGTTAGTGGCTATTCATCAAAAGTCAGCATGGGTTAAAAATTTTTTGGAAAAAAAAAAAAAAACCTTATTGTTACAAAAGTCTTTTCTTTAGAACTTTCACAGGAACAATTTTATGTTGAGAGTTATCTTGCCATAGTCTGAGTGGTATCAAAAATACATGAGGAGCTTTATGCTGAGTGACATGACACATCAGAACCTATTACTGGCTTTGAGAGTGATTTAAGATTAGGAAGGATATTGTAAAACAAGAAGTTATACAAGTAGTCATTACTCAAACATAGCTTTAGTGTGATAGAAATCAGATAGCATAATGCATTGGATATTTTAACTACCTTTATAACTGGAAACCAAAATATTGATAGAGGATAAAAACAGAATAAATGATTGGGGAAGAGTATTTTATAATGATATAAGTAGTTTCCTCTGAAGAAATGTTTCAGGAAATTGTATTTGCCACATACTTAAATTTTGTTTTATCTAGTAATAGGAATCATTTTCAGATATAAATGCAACAGTTTTTTTTTGTTTGTTTTTGAGACCACCAAACCTAGCCTGAGAAGTTTAACAGTTTCTAG
This sequence comes from Eulemur rufifrons, assembly GCF_041146395.1. NCBI lineage: Eukaryota > Metazoa > Chordata > Mammalia > Primates > Lemuridae > Eulemur > Eulemur rufifrons. The sequence continues at coordinate 37,600,463 of NC_090989.1, forward strand.
CAAGGACACTACGCTTTTATAATGAGACCCTCTTACATGTGGGGTTAAGTGCAAACCTCAGCTGAACAGTGGTAGTATTTACTTTAGCAAGACGAAACCTAGAGTAACTCTAAGGCTTTCAATATATCCTAGGTTTTCAACCTCTCCACAGATTGTTCTGGTTTGATGTATAGATCTTTTTTTTTCATAACTGTAGACACAGTTTAAACTGTTAAAATGGGAAAATTTTATTGGATTTAAAGTCAAAGGGAATATAATTAAATAACACAATTAAATGACTATCATTTTCTTATATGCACTGTTGGCTGGTAAATCAGTTTTAAATTAATTAATTAATTACTTAATGTCCTGATTTGTAGTGTTTGTTAATTTCTATGCTATAAATAGTTCCTCCATGGTCGATTTCATGCAACCAACTGCTCACACAATTCCTGAATATTTAACAGTTGGCATTCATGAGCCACCAGTGCAGGCTCTAGCACAACATTAATATGTAATATTTTAACCTAATAGTTATGAGAGAAAACATCTTTATTGCATAGGATTTCAAACTTATAACAAGTGCCATTAAGGTCAAACTTATAACAAATGCCATTAATGTCAAATATGTTTTCATCACTTTCTGCTTGAGTTTGGTAAGTACATGTCTAAAGGCATAGTTTTCCACTTAGGCATTCTCTATGAAATGGCGATACTACAAATAATCAGTATTTGTGTTTTCACAGTCTATCCACAGTCCCAGTGATTTCTAAGAAAGAACACCCAAATCCTGTCTTAGCCTTTGTCAGATAGCCATCTCCTAGGTTTATAAATGGACTTTTAACAATCTGTCTCCTCAAGCAATGGAAAGCAAACAAAGCATCCTCACTTAATCTTACTGTAGTCCTTCTAAATGGAAAATAACATTTTAGTTTTACAGATGAGAAAACTGAAGCTCAGAGAAATTAAATCATCTTGCTAAGATTCATGCAATAGCTCAAACACTTCCCAGCTTTTTAAAATTGCATTTCTTTTGAATACAATTATACAATGATTTCTGGTCCTAGCAAAATGGTGAGATGGATGAAAGAGGAATGTCTTCCATTAAAATATATAGCCATGCTCAAAAGAAAGATATTTATGGGTATGAGAAAAGAAGAGGGCTTAAAGCCAGAGCAGGAATCTTGCAAACTTATATGTATAAACACAGATAATATTGGACCAGATACAAGCACTAGGGGTAAAGGAATCAACTTTCAATGTCCACAGAAGAGCAAATATGCTTTGTCTTGTCTAAACAAAAGAGGTAAATTTGTATTTCATCCATCCAAGGAAGCTTACAGCTGCCTAGATTTTTGGGCAAAGGAAAAAATAGACTCATAAAAAACCAAAGCCCTAGACTTTTTAAAATATATTCCACTATTGAATCCAGGTTATATTACCCATGTTGCTGGTCTCCTAAGTCAGAAATTTAATTGGTGAGTTATGGAATTGTGAAAATCTTAAAATGCCAAAGAAAAATGCCTAAAATACCATTCTGTTAAACAATTCCAATTTAAAACCCACAAGCAAATGATGCCTCTGAAGTGTCAACAGATATGACAAAGAATAGAATGTAAAACTCTTAAGTTATTATAATAGAAGAACAAGTGAGAAATAATAAAGTTAGGATGTTTAATTGATTAAAAATAAAAATGGATTGTAATATAACATGTAGATTTTCTAAATAAACAAATAGAACTTCAAGCAATGAATAGGTGCATAATATTAAAGTTGAAACTCTAAATAAATAAATTAGACATAGCTAAAAAGAAACATAAAAATGGAAGATAAATTTGGAAAAATTATCAGAGAGTCAGCAGAAAATGTCTACCAGTTACAAGCTCAAAACTTGATATTCATGGTAATCTTGAGGATAAGAAACAGTCACAGTTAGGAAGTTTGCTAGCTATAAACCTTAAGCCAAATGACAAATAATGACAACTTCAATAATTCTGTATTCAGCCAAAGACAAGAATTCTAGGCCGGGCGCGGTGGCTCACGCCTGTAATCCTAGCACTCTGGGAGGCCGAGGCGGGTGGATCGCTCGAGGTCAGGAGTTCAAGACCAGCCTGAGCAAGAGTGAGACCCCGTCTCTACTAAAAATAGAAAGAAATTATATGGACAACTAAAATATATATATACAAAAAATTAGCCGGGCATGGTGGCACATGCCTGTAGGGCACATGCCTCCTCACTCGGGAGGCTGAGGCAGTAGGATCGCTTGAGCCCAGGAGTTTGAGGTTGCTATGAGCTAGGCTGACGCCACGGCCGGGCAACAGAGTGAGACTCTGTCTCAAAAAAAAAAAAAAAAAAAAGAATTCTAATAAGTCAAAATTCAAATGCCCATTTGTTCATCAAAACTTTTTAAAATATCTTTATTTTAGAGGCCACTTTTCCTTTGAACACCAGAATATATGGGTCTTCTTGGTGATGTTTATGAGACAAATCCTGCCGTGATTGTTAATTTTAATTCTTTCCTTTGGTTTGGAGTACTAAATATAACATTATGAGTAATGTATCTAGTATACTGTCTGCCACATAGTCATAATTAGGTAATATAATAGCTTTTTTTTTATTTTCTAAACATAATCTAAAATGTATTGCAAGAAGTAGCCTCACTAAGTGTGTTAGAAATTTTTCAATAAAATAAAATGTATCCTACAATAGAATTTAATGATGAGTGTGTATTCATACTCCAGGAGTTCTACATACCCAGCTCTAGATCCGTGGTGCATACGAGAATATCTTTGGAGTGCAGCTATTGTCTCCTATTTCCTATTCCATAAACTTTCATGGTAGCAGCTAAATGTCTTATCAGCATCACTTCCTACAACTTTCTTCAAATTCAGAGGTACTATACAAGTATTAAAAATATGCTTGTATCAAAATATAACATGTACTCCATGAATATGTACAATTATTATGTATCAATAAAAAATAAATAAATAAATAAAATAATTGCTGCCCTCCTTTGGTTTCATGAGAAAAGAGATAATTTTAAAATCTCTATGTTAAAGATCAATGTAGTTATTTCCATTGTTGCATAGGAAATTACCATAAACTTAGTGGCTGAAAACAATACATATTTACCAGCCCACAGTTTTGTAGGTGAGAAGCTTGGACACAGCATTGCTGGGTTCTCTGCCCTGGGTGTGACAAGGCTAAAATCAAAGTGTAGGTCAGGCTGCATTTTCATCTGAAGTTCAGAGTCTATTGCAAGGTCATATGGCTGCATCATGATTCAGTTCCTAGAGATTGTAGGACTGAAGACCTCTTCTCCTTGTGAGTTGTCAGTGAAGAGTTGCTCTCAGTACTAAAAACCACCTGCACTTGTTGGCATATGGCCTCCTCCATCTTCAAATCCAGCAACAGAGAATTCCCCTTCTGACTTCATTCTTCCTCACCAAGAAGATCTTAGTCCATTATAAAGGCTTTCCTGATTGGGTTTTTTTTCTTTTTATTTATTTATTTATTTATTTTTTTCATCTTATTATGGGGGATACAGAATTTCAGGTTACATATGTTGCCCATGTACTGCCTGTCATCCTCTGATTTGGGATCTTAATTATATCTGCCAAATTCCTTTACAGTGGTACCTATATTGGTGTTTGACTAAATATGGAGGTGTGTGTACCTTAGGGCATGTACCTCGGGGCAGGGGAAGAGATATCTTAAAATTGTACATATCACAAATTAAAAGCTTAGGCTGAGAGAAAAGTAATGCACCAAAGTCATGCAATTATTAAATTAAAAAAAAAACGACAGTATGCAATTCTATGTAATTGTATTAGTGCAATTTGATTGTAATACACTCTCCTTTTATAGAAGAAAATCTTCTGGTGTACTTCAGCTACTTAAAGAATTGTTTGAGTACATATTTTTTATCTCTCCCTCCTATTGTTTTTGTCTTTTACTCCCCTCTATATCCCATGGGTTTTTCATTTATTTCTTAATGGATTATCTTTTGTATAGTTGATGAATTTATACTTTTTAATTTTTATATTTAATTGTAATGGGTACATAATAGTTGTATATATTTACAGGTACATGTGATGTTTTGATACAAGCACACAGTGTGTAATAATCAAATCAGAGTAATTAGAGTATCCATCACCTCAAGCATTTATCATTTCTTCATGTTAGAAACATTCCAATTTTACTCTTCTAGTTATTTTAAAGTATACCATAACTTATTGCTATCTATGGTCACTGTGTTGTGATATCAAATATTTTCCATTCTCTCTATCTAACTATATTTTTGCATGCATTAATACTCACTTTAATACCCTCTCCGAGATACCCTTCACAGCCTCTGGTAACCATCATTCTACTCTCTGTTTCCATGAGGTCAATTTTTTAAATTTTTAGTTCCCACATATGAATGAGAACATGTGAGATTTATTTCTGTGCCTGGTTTATTTCACTTAACATAATGTTCACCAATACCATCCATGTTGTTGCAAATGGGAGGATTTCATTCTTTTTACAGCTGAATAATATTCCATAGCATATATGTACCATATTTTCTTCATCCATTCATCCATTAATGGACACTTAGGTTGATTCTGAATCTTGGTTTGAATAGTGCTGCAATAAACATGAAATTTCAGATATCTTTTCTATATATGATTTCCTTTCTTTTGGATATATACCTATCAGTGAGATTGCTGTGTATTATATGGTAGTTCTATTTTTAGATTTTTTAAACCTTCATATTGTTTTCCATATTGGTTACACTAATATTATTTTTCATAGTGGTTGCACAAATTCAGTTTAGCTGAAGGTCTGTGAATTTCAAAGGACATGAAAGAGAAGAGTTTTGGGGTTTGAGAAAGGATGACTAGAAAATTCACAGAGCTCTTGGGAGAGTCGAGGTCTAGATGATACGAGATCCCTGGGAATATGGAGCTTTCTGTGATGACTGACCAAAGCAGAGATAAAGGATTTGATGATATTAATCCTGAAGATTGATTAATCCAGATTTTGTGGGCATGGTTGTTCATGTCTGGGGAGGTGGGGTAGCTAGAAGGGTTTCACCAGAATAACTCAGAGCTTTAAGAGATTCCACCATAGGAATCCTCAGTGGCAGAGTCACTGTAGCTGTCCCTGTTGGAGCTGGTAGAGAAATATCAATATGAAAAATTATCCAGAATCTCTCTTTCCCTGTCTCTCTCTCAACAGGAAATTATAAAATAAAATCTAATTATGAGGAGTTTTAGGAGTAACCCCTATCCTAATAGAAGAATCTATACCTTTTAATGTGCCATCAAATACCCAGAAAGTTATATTAACACTTGCTAAAAACCTTGAAAATATATTAAAAAATTCTTTCTAAAATTTCTATAAAATTTTGTCTACCTCTTCTATTTTTTGTTTCCAGAATTTTTTTTATTTACAAAAATTGTGACAATTACAAAATAGTATTAAACCACTAATAAGAATTCATTTAATGTTTTTATATTGGTATTAGTAAATTTATAGTGTTGAAATAACTCCTACTAGCTATTGTTGGAAATATGAACTATAGCTAAAGTATAGTTTTAATAGACTTTAGACTTAAATAGGCTAGGAAACTTAATTCCCACATATTCTACAAATTACCTACAATTAAACTTTCACAATCCTCATCTATATAAATTATTCCCCTGCCTATCTAGATCTGTGTATTTCTGTTTATGTGCTTATATATATGTATGTATATATATTGCGGGAAAGCCCTCCAAGTGACCTTGGACCAAATCAGTTTTTCTCTGTTTCTTATTTGTAGCTCTCAAGAATAACTGTAGAATGTGCGGGGAATGCAATATCCTGAGCTAAGGGAGGGCTGGCCAAAACAGCCTGGGCTCTGTTTCAGCCCCTCCTTAGAAACAGAACATTCTTTAGTGCTTTAGCCCAGTGATTCATTTTGCTCTTTCACTTTAAGGGTGGCATGTGTCGTCAATATTCCATCCAGTCTGGACAATTTTCTGAGCCTTAGGGGAGTAGAAACCTGAAGAAACCTGAATTCTAGGTTTCTATCATTTCAGCATATTATGGGGTACAAATGTTTAGATTATGTATATCGCCTTTGCCCCACTGGAGTAAGAGCCTCAAGTGTGTCCAGCCCCCAGACCGTGTGCACTGCACCCATTAGGTGTGTATATACCCATCCCCTTTCCCCTCCTCCCTTCTGCTCAACACCCAATGTATGTTATTACTATATGTGTACTTAAGTGTTGCCTGAGCTTTTGGTGTGATATAAAAAAAAATCTTTACCAAGGCCAATATCAAGGAGATTTTTCATGTTTTCTTCTAGGAGTTTTACAGGTTTAGTTCTGGTATAATATAAGAGTCGAAGTTCCTTCTTTTGCATGTGGGTGTTCAGTTTTCCCAGGAGCATTTTTTGAAGAGACTATTCTTTCCCTATTTTGTCTTCTTGGTGGTCTTGTCAAAAATTAGTTGACTGTATATACTTGGGTTTATTTCTGAACTCTCTATCTGTTCCATTAGTCTATGTGTTTGTTTTTCACACCAATACAATACTGTATTGATTCCTATAACTTTGCAATGTAATTTGAAATCAGGCAGTGTGATGCCTCTAACTTTGGTTTTCTTCCTCAAGATTGCTTTGGCTATTTGGGTTCTTTTATGGTTTTACACAAATTTTAGAATTGTTTTTTTCTATTTCTGTGAAAAATGAAATGAAATAAAATAGAATTTTGATAGACACTTCATTGAGTCTGTATATCACTTTGGGTAGCCTGAATATTTTAACAATATCAATTCTATCAATCCAAGAATATGGGATATTTTTTCATTTATTTGTGTCTTCTTCAATATCTTTCATAATTTTTAATAATTTTCATTGTACAGATCTTTTACCATCTTGCTTACATTTATTCTTAATTATATTCTTTTTAATGATATTATAAATGGATTGTTTTCTTGATTTCTTTTTCAGATAGATTGTTGTTGGTCAAAAGAAATAGAACTGATTTTGTATGTTGATGTTGTATCCTGCTAATTCACTGAATTCATTTATTAGTTCTAAAAATTTTTTGTGGAATCTTTAGTGTTTTTACATAAAGGATCATGTTATCTGCAAACAGAGATGATTTTACTTCTTTATTTCTGATCTGGATGCCTTTTATTTCTTATTTTCATCTGATTTCCCTTGCTATTACTTACCGTAGTACCATGTTGAATAGAGGTGGCCAGGGTGGGCATCCTTGCCTTGTACCAGATCTAAGAAAAAAGCTTTCAGTTTTTCACCATTGATGGTGGCTGTGGGCTCTTCATAAATGGTCTTTATTATTTTGAGGAAAGTTACTTCAATACCTATTTTCTTGGGAGTTTTTGACATGAAAGTGTGTTTAGTTTTGCCAAATGTTTTTTCTGCATCTATTGAGACGATCATCTATTGAGATGTTCCTTCCCCTTGGTGATGAAGAGACAAGGTCCCAATAAAGCAAAATCCCAGCAATGAGCCTTCGGGTCCTGCTGGAACTTCCTGCTGGAATTCACCAACATCTGCTTCTACACACACCGAAGGCCACGGCAGTTTGGGAGATTGGTTCCAGGACCCCTTCCCCAACCACATCTGCTTTTCCCTAACAAGGTGAGGACCTTGTTTATGTTTCATACTGTCAATGTCATGTATCATATTGATTGATCTGTGTATGCTAAACCAACCTTGCATCCCAGCAATAAATCCCACTTGGCCATGGTACATAATATTTTATTATGTGCTATTAAATTTGGTTAGCTAGTATTTTATTGAGAATTTTTTTATCTATGTTCATCAGTGATATTGGCTTCTGGTTTTTGTTAGTAGTGTCTTTGTCTGGATTTGGTATCTTTTTTATGAGAAATAAAACTTTTTTATATACTTCAGAGAGCAATTTTAAAAATCAGGCTTTTAAAGCTCAGAGCATTTGATGCCAACAACCCACAGTTTCTGCACAGGTATATGGAAAAATTCAGCCATGGATTCTGTCAGGCCTGAGCAACAAGGCACACATCATATATAAATGTGATGGTACTGATAACAGCTGATTTTTTATATGAAAAGGAAGGGCAGGTGTATTTTTTTTTTTTTTTTTTTTTTTTTTTTTATAGAATGCCTTTTGTTCTTTTGGGTAGATGCCCAGTAATGGGCTTGCTGGATCAAATGGTAGGTCTACTTGTAGCTCTTTGAGGTATCACCATATTACTTTCCACAGAGGTGGCACTAGTTTGCAGTCCCACCAGCAGTGTATGAGTGTTCCTGTCTCTCCACGTCCATACCAACATTTATTGTTTTGGGACTCTTTGATAAAGGCCATTTTCAGTGGAAATAAGTGATATCTCACTGTGGTTTTGATTTGCATTTCCCTGATGATTAGAGATGTTGAGCATTTTTTCATATATTTGTTGGCCATTAGTCTATCTTCTTTTGAAAAGTTTCTGTTCATGTCCTTTGCCCACTTTTTGATAGGGTTGTTTGATTTTTTTCTTGCTGATTTTCCTTAGTTCTATATAAATTCTAGTTATCAGCCCTTTATTGGATGTATACTATGAAGTTCTACCCAGCCGTAAAAAACAATGGTGATCTAGCACCTCTTGTATTTTCCTGGATAGAGCTGGAACCCATTCCACTAAGTGAAATATCACAAGAATGGAAAAACAAGCACTACATGTACTCACCATCAAATATGTATTTACTGATCAACAAAAGCAAAAATAAACAAGTAGGGCTACAACAAACTAGAAGGCTTCTGCAGAGTGAAGGAAAGAGTAAAAAAAAAAAAAATGAAAAACCCTATGGGTTGGGAGAAAATTTTGCAAACTATATATATTTGATAAAGGGTTAACATCCAAATTGTATAAGGAACTCACATAACTCAATATCAAAAAACCCCCAAAACGCAGTAATAAAATGCACAATGGCTCTGAATAGATATTTTTCCAAAGAAGACATAAAAATGGTCACCATTTCACTTGGTTAGCCTTTAAAAAATTGCCAATAGGTATATGACAAGGTTCTCAATATTACTAATCATCAGGGAAATGCAAATCAAAACATTAATATATCACCCCACTTGTTTTAGCATGGCTACTGTTAAAAAGGCACGAGATTACAAGTGTTGTTAATGATGTGGAGAAAAGGAAACATTTGTACATTATTGGTGGTAATGTAAACTGCCACAGCCATTACAGAAAATAGTATGGAGATTTCTCAAAAAATTAAAAATAGACCTCCTATATGAGTCAGCAATCCCTGTGCTGAGTATATACCCAAAGAAAATGCAATCAGCACCTCATAGAGGTATTTGCACTCCCATACTTACATGCTCATTGCAGTATTATTGTCAGTAGCCAAGATATGGAAAGACTTAAATGCCCTCCATCAACATATGAATAGATAAAGAATTGTGGGGTGAATATGTGTGTGTGTACAGGGCGACTGAATAATATTCATATATATATGAATATATGAATATTTTTCAGCCTTAAAAAAGAAGGAGATACTGCCATTTGCAACAACATGGATGAACCTGGAGGACATTATGCTAAGTGAAATAACCCAGGCAAAGAAAAAATTACTTCACAATCTCATTTATATGTAGAATCTGAAAAAGAAAGGAATACACAGAAACAGAGTAGAACCATAGTGACCAGGGGTGGGGAGAGGGAGAAAATGTGGAGATGCCGGCCTCAACTTACATTCATGCAGAATGAACAAATCTAGAGATCTAATGTACAGCATGAGTGCTATAGTTAATAATGTTCTATTGTATTCTGAGAGAGTATTTTTAAGGGCTCTTACACAGATAAATTAACCATGTGACATGAGAAATATGTTAATTGACTTGCCTGTAGTAATCATTTCACTATGTATATGTCTTTCAAAACATTTTATAACTTAAATATATACAATTAAAATACATTCATTAACAACATGATTTTGCCATTCTCCTGCATATGTTAATGTATTATTAAATCTGCATTATCAGATTTACAGTTTATTACGTATTATACTTTCTCCAATTTAATCCTCACTTAACCTCAGTTTTACATGCAACTCTATATTTACTGCTCAACATAAATCCTTACATTAATGTTTCTCTGGTCATTATTGCTTTCTAAAGCTCATTCCATAGACTGTATCTTGAGATAAAAACAAGGAAACTATATACCTTGAGTTTTATGTGTTGACAACAGTTTGTGTCTTTTCATAATTGAAGATCAATTTTACTGAATATAATAGCTTGTCTCACATTTTATTTCTTTGAGAATCTTTCGTATTTCTTCTATTTTCTTCTGAAATAAGGCATTACTGTTGAAAACTCTGATGGTAATCTAATTTTCTTTTCAGCATAAATCACATGCTCTTTTTTTCCCTGGATATCCAAAAGGTTTGTTTTCCTTTTCTTTAAATTCCAGAAAACATGCTACACTATCTCAGGATGCCCCAGGTATATGTTACTGAATATCAAACTGCTGGAAAACTTTATAGCACAAAACAAGATTTTATTAGGCTACACATTTTATGGATAAGGAATTTGGAAAAGGCATAAAAAGGACAGTTCTTTTCTACACCACAATGTCTGGGGCTAGAGAATAGCTTTCTGAGACAGATTTTTCACTTTTATTTGGTGCCTGGACTTGGGTGACTGCAGACCAGGTTTAGCCAGAACTGTTAGCGAGAGCACCTACATATGGCCTCTACAGATGGTGGCCTTAGGGTGGTTGATACTTTACATGGAAACTGAGGTCTCCATTATTCCCAGTGAATAAGGTGGATAGTTACAAGACCTTTTCGGAATTTCCTCTTACTCTGTGGTCGAAGCAGCTATATGCCTGCCCAAATTCAAGAGAAAGGGACAGAGTTCCCTAACTTGATGAGAGGAATGTAAAAAAAAAAAAAAAATCAAACTACCCAACCTACCCTGTGCCTAAAACATTAAATGCATTCTTCTATCATTTATGCACTCATTTATAAAATCACCCAAAAGTCTTATCTCATTTGACATCAGGCTCAGGCTCAAGTCTGATTTAGATGACATTGATTTAGATGACATCCAGGTGTGGATGAGGTTCCTGTGTTTCACTTCCTCAGGTACATGTCCTCTTAATCTCATTTGCTTATCATCAGTATTTGTCATTTTCACTCAAATTCTTCAGATTTTTATTTTCTTTTTAGCTTATATTTCTAATAGGCCACTATTTATTGTGTTTATTCCTTTTTTTCCCATTCTAGTTTAGTCTTTGTATACAGAATATTTTTTTTCTTTTCTAATTCCTTCTTGAGTTTGCCACTTCATTCTAAATTTTTCCTATTTGAAATACGTTGACTTTTCACATATTTTGTCATTTTTCTGAATATATTTTAGCTTATGTTGAAATAGTCCAATAGAGTTTTAGTCTGTTCTTTTGTTTTGAGCTTTCTGATAGACTTTTCTTTTCTGTAGAGAAGTATTTCTCCCCTTTATTCCTTTTTTCCTTATAGTAACTTTGTATGGAATTTGACAGATTTTTTTCTGCTGTGTATATACCTGTGTAGTTTTCACAGACTCTTAGAGGAGGGCTTGTATTAGATAGCGTTTTCAACCTTACAGAAATTTTGGATAGCATTTAAAAAGATGATGGTTTATTTTGTGAAATTCTCTGGCTCTATTTTCAACGTCGTTTTCATTCTAGATAATCTTATTCCTTCATCTTGTTGTCCTTATCCTGCTTAATTTAGTTCTACTCTAAGAAGTTTCTGTTTAGTGTGTGGTACCCTCCTAGAACAGAGCCTTGGCTGTCAGTTTCAAGAGTTCACATGACATAAATTGCCCGGGTCTCTTCAGACCTTTCCATGGAGTACATGCACTCACTCATTATTGCAGTGAGAAAACCCCTCCCTATTTCAGCTGCCAATTTCCAGTTGGTCTTTCATGCTTTCTAGCACATACATGTTGACTATTTTGGGATTCCATGTTCTCACTTCCATCAGTCACCCCATTATTTCCCTCTGCTTTCTTTGCACAGGCAGAGATTGCACAGAGTTGCTATGTATTGCCAGCTTAATCCTACCACCTTATAATTTGCAGTTCTTGTAGACAACTTGCCATCTAGCTTTGCTATAAATTTTGAACATGTGTGTTTAACTTGGCTCACTAATCATTCTGTCTGCTTATATGTGGAGATTTGAGAAGATCCATAGAAATATGCCGCCACCGCTACTACCATTTTATAAAAAATCCTAAAGACAATTTAAAAAGGTATTTTCCAAATACCAATTGAGAAAAAGCAATGTGATAATGCCCAACCTCTAATGGAGATCACTAACATATCTGATATGTCAAAATCAGGCTTAATATTTTATTGCTCCTTCTCACATTGAATGTTTCTAATAAAAAATGATATAAAATAGGGTAGAGCTCAATGTTATTTTAAATTATAGCATTAAAAAATCTTTCCCTGTGTACAATCCTATTTCTATTCAAAAAGGACTCAAGATGCATACCTTAATTTGCAATGCCTCCTTTAATATCAGCTTTATAAAGAATGTAATGCAAAAGAATACACATACGGCTTTGGACTAAACAAAGATATAACAGCTTCTTGTGCACAAGAAATAATCTATATACTTTGAAAGTGACCAAGACCATTAGAGTATAAAATTGAAGGAGTTCTCACATTATCTTAAGGAATAACATGAAGCTTTTTCAATTACGTAGTTTTCTAGCAAAATTAGAAAATTCTTGTGCAACCATGATGTGTCCTTTGAGCCACAGGCTCCCCACACAGCATTTTCTACATGTTTCCAGGTTCACCTTGGTAAGGATAATTTTTTTCTATTTCACCAGATTATTTTGGGGAGGTAGTGTACTTACATTGTTAGTTATTAATTCCTTAGTAATTAACTTCCCATAACAGAGATGTCTTTCCCTCTTTGTATGTTAGGGTAATAGCTGCTGGTCAAATTTCTTATGTATTTCTAAAAGTTACTAAAAAATCTATGTATGGATAAAGGGTTTTATTTTTTTAACAACAACATTGAGTAAAGGCAAAAAGGAGTCACTGCTGTCTAGAAATGCAACTAACTGTGTCTTTAGAGAAGATCTTATTTCTTACAGTGAAGCAAAATTTATTAACAGATTTTACAGATATGAAATACGAGTTAGATTAATTGTATCCTCCACTTTTCATTGCTCAAAAGGTAAAGAATTTTAAAGATTGAATGAATCTATCACAGACATTCATAGTAATTCTCCAAAAAATATTAATAACTTTTGTGCAAGGTATTGGCCACTTCTGTATAAACACACAACCTTTAAAAGTGACTACTTTGAAGGCGTTGAATATTTTGATATGCACATTCTAATGTTAACTTAGAAATTCAAAATACATTATAGCCGTATGTAATATGTATATATTTATAATGATTTGTATAGTAAAGAAAAATGTAATCAGAGTGGTATAAATTGTGGAAAATTTTATATAGAAATACTTAATAAAATATTTTATTTACAAAAACATGTGTGCCAGAGTATATTTCTGATATGTATATTTATTCTCTATCTACAGTGAAGCCTATATTTTTGAAGAGTATTTCTAAGAATAAAATAAGAAAATGTATGAGGTCTAGACATTTTGAGCAATGGTGGTTAAGAGAGTGGAACCGTCTAACAGAGAGGACATTTGATTGACAGGCTTAGGGATGACTCAACTTGTGAAGAGAAGGATAACAATAGTGCTTGAAGCAAACTTTCTATTTCTGCTTGGATTATTTGAGAAATTCAAGCAACATTCAAGCAGTTGCTTCAACTGTTCACATCACTTCAGCAGTAGCATAAGGCCGTGCTGGGAAAATGAAGCACACTGATTTAATAACTGACAAGGATGCAGGATATGTAGAAAGTACTGGTGACTGGCATTACTGTGAAAACGTCCTGACTTTGATTTTCTGTAACTTAAGAGCAAAGTATAAATGTGAGATAATCAATTTTGAAATTCCAGAAAAATATATTTCTCTACCATCTTAATAGTTCAATTACATGTGAATGTAAATAACCAAAATGCTTTGGGTGTCAATAGCATTTCACTGTAAATAGCACCATATATTACAGAAATTTTACAGTATAATAATTTAGTGTTTAATATAATAATATAAACACCATCTATATCAAATCGGCCAAGCATAAAGCAAAAGAGATGTCTTTTGAAATATGTTCAGATAAGACAGAAGGAAAAAATCTTAAATTAAAAAAAGTGAGAGTGAGACTAAGAGGCATAATAGCAAGAATTTCTTTAATAGAATTGAAATTGGTTTTCCCAGGACTAAGATACTAAGGAAGGTAATGAACTGGAAAATCTCTAGGCCAAAATCACCCAGGAGGTTATTGCTATGAATCTGAGTTGTCCATTCCATCCAGAGAGTATAAGAATAGGAAAATAGATTACACTCTTTGACTCTAATCTTAATGTGTTTGCACTTAAATGGCAATCAAATTGTTGCTTTTGAGTATAAGACCTTCCTTATTGTTTCTGTATCTAGGCTTTAAAACTATATGACTTCTACAGCTCATCTGTATTCCTACTCTTGCTAACCCTGATTACAAACATTCTTCTTTGGTTAAGTTTGCCTTATGTTCATGCATCTATGTATTTCTCCTCCCACAGGAATAAATACTGATCTACACAAAAATAAATTCTTCATTACCGAAGAAAAAAAATCTCAAGAATGACTTTAGAAAGCTTTACTATCCATGACTTTTACAGCAGAGTAACACTTCTGTGAGACATCTCTCCATTATCTGGTAGTTTAGATGATCTATTTTATTGTAGGTTTTAAGGTTTTCCTCTTTGTGGTTATAAATTGAACCACATTCCTCCAAATTGCATACAGTCTGACTACCTACAACAGTAATAAATTAATTTACATTTCTGTATTTGAACTCATAAATTATTGTACAATAAATCAAACTATTGGTTTATTTGGTATTTATCAGTGTGTATATTTGTGAGTATGTATACATAGTATTGGTAAGGGTGCTAAATAATATAAACATATCTGAAAAATATTAATTTTCTCTATCATGCTTTATTTGTATGATGTTGAATAAATTAAAATCTAGTCTTCAGCTTCACCATATGAGAAATAAGCATTATAATAACCTTATTTCCTTGAGTTTCATTTGCCTCCCCCCAAAACATACACTTACTTTAAAAAATAATTAACATTTCAAATGAGTATATATATGTTAAATATACATTATAAACAACCATTTTCTGTGATGATAACTTCTAACATTAACTTGGTAAAAAATGAGACTGATTTTTATAGGCACAAAAGTCTTCTCTAGATACATATACTTATGTTTGGAAAATAGTTTATTATCACATTTGCACAGTCTGCTTTTCTTTAATAATTAATATAATTTTAAATACATAAAACAATACTTTAAGTCACATAAACTATTTTAATTGGGCATGATAAAAATTAGCCAGTTAAGTTCAATAAGTTAGAACTCAACCTTTGTTATTATATTCTGGAAGAATTTAGACAGAGATATCACCAAGCTCTTGTCATGATCGTTGAAAGAGGTTTTGATTTGTTCTCCATTAATAAAGATACTTTCAAGCAGGGATATACTAAATGTTTCAAAATACTTGGATAACTCCAAACAGTTGGCTACTTCTATTGCTTCTCAGTCCCTAAATTCTTTTCTGAAGGCAGACTACTACTATTGGAACACACACTAACTCTCTAACAAGACAGAAGCATATAACACTCTCTCTCTCTCTCTCTCTCTCACACACACACACACGCCTAACTCTAAGCACTTTTAAAACCTTCTTTCCTCCAGGAGTCTGTATGGCTGACATTTAGAAAAAAAAATATACTTTAGTCTTAGCACCAATATATTTAAATGGCTGCTTTGCAGAGAATTTTCCCAGTTTGTTGCTTTGAGTTTATTTTCATCTATCTAATTATATGGGGATAGAGTGGCAGTAAAATTGTACAAATCAATGTAATAACTAAATAAATAACAAAGGATAAAGCAAAAACATATGTGTAGATGTTATTATAACTATATCTAATAAAAAAGGCTATGTCTAATCTATATCTAATAAAAAAAATTTGCTAAATTTTATACCAGTTGGGAATCCTTATTCTAATTCTATCATAAAAATGTTCTTTAAAGACAGTTTATTACAAAAAATATGAAATTAATAAAGACTCTTCACCTGTTCTTCTGGTCTCTAAAGCACATTAGTAAATAGATACTGCAACAGAACAAAAAACTTCTGGTTACAGGGTTGTAATGTGGTTTCAAGGTCACTATAGTATGTTTGAAAATAATTTGACAAATAGACTACTTCCAAAGCAGCAGATCTTTTTTTTAAACTAATAGAAAACCTTCTATAATTCAGTCATATGTTAAAATATTTCTCCACTTTTTCATTTGTTGAACTTTGAAGCAGCAAAGGAGGAAGAAGTAAGTTGATGCGAACCTTAAGTAAAGTGTATTTTTGGTGGATTTTATCCTTACGTTTTCACTAAAGGAAAAAAATAGGTTATTTCTTCATGGAACCACAGTTTCAAGGATTTTGATTGAAATTATTTTTACAAGACAATTTTAAAAGAGGAAATGGTGTCTGTATAAATGCATTGTTCTATATTCAGAAATTAATGATAGGTGGTCTCTGAATGTGGAGGTTAAGAAGATATATAGTGTAAATGAGATTGTATGTGTATGTGTGTGTCTGTGTTGAAGAGGGGTGAGGATAACAGACTTATGCTATTTATATACAATTTTTCTTATAGATAATTTTCTATAGTTTTCCCAAGCTGGTTCTCAATTACTGAGAAAACCTCATAGATCTTAAAGTTGAAGGAGCTTCCAATTTCCTTCCTATCTTTGTGAAGCTGATTAAAAATAGCAGTCATGATATATAGGCTGTTAAAACAGAAGAATATATTTGACATGAAGCAATTAGAATAAGAAACATGACATAGATTTATTTTCATCCACCTTTTCCCAAGCCTCTGTCCTACGTTTATAGAGATAGATATTGCTAAGGTTTGAATGTTTTCTCAAAAACTCATGCTGAAAATCTCCAATGTGGCATTATTAAAAGGTGGAGCATTTAAGGAATGATTTCATCATAAAGTCTCTGTTCTCATGAATGTATTAATCAATTCATGGATTAATGTGTTAAAGGACTGGTGGCTTTATAAGAGCAGGAAGAGAAACCTAAGCAAGCATGCTCAGCCCCTTGCCAGGTAATGCCCTTTGCTGCCTCAGGACTCTGCAGAGTCCTCACCAGCAAGAAGGCTTTCACCAGATGGGGTCCCTCTACCTTGGACTTCTTAACATCCATAATTGAAAGAAATAGATTCCTTTTTTGTTTCTTTATAAATTACCCAATTTCAAGTATTTGTTTTGAGCAACAGAAAACACACTAAGACAGATAATTGATACCAGGAGTGGGATGTTGCTGATATTGAATATCTAAAAATGTGGAAATAGCTTAGGAATTGGCTAAAGGGCAGAGGCTGGAAGAATTTGGAGGAGAAGGCTAGAAAAAGCCTAGATTCTGGTGAAGGCTTAAGGGACAAGAAGATTACAGAAAAGTTGGAACTTCTTAGAGATTTGTTAAGTGGTCACAACCAGAATCCTGATAGAAATATGGACAGTAAAGGCTACTCTGACAAGGTTTCAGATGGAACTGAAGAAGACATATTGGAAACTGGAGTAAAGACCATTCTTGTTACAAATTGGCAAACAATTTGGCTGAACTGTGGCCATACCTGAAGGCTTTGTGGAAGGCCAAACTTGAAAGTGATGAACTAGTATCTGGAAGAAAAAAATTTCTAATCAAGAAAGTGCGCAGACTGCTGCGGGTTACTTCTGTTAACAGTGAACTACTAGGGAAAAGGGAAAGATGGAAAAAAATTGGAAAATTTGCAGTCTGGCAGGAGGTCTAGAATGAAGGATCTGTTTTAGGAGACGAATCCAAAAGTGTAACTGAGCCACTGCTTGCTAAAGAGATTAGCATGGCTAGAAAGGGGGCCAGATGCTCATAGTCAAGGCAATAGGAAAGAGGCCATTTCATAAATCTTTAAGGCAACTTTTCCAATCACAGAACCAGAGGCCTATCATGACAGAGTGGTTTCAGGGGACATGCCTCGTACACTGCTGCCCTGCACCACCTTGAGACACTGCTCCCCACATGTGTGCCACTCTGGTTGGAGCAGCTATGACTCAAGAAGCCCCAGGTGTGGCTTGACCCACTGCTTATAAAGGGAAAAACTATAAACCTTGGAGGCATTCACATAGTGATACTTCTGCATGCTCACAGAATATAAGAGATGTGGAGACATGGCGGCCTCCATCCAGATTTCAAAACATGTTGCTGAAAGCCTAGGAGCTCAGGCAGAGATTTGTCACAGGGTAAGAACCACTGCAGAGAGTCCTCATTAGAGCAATGCTGAACAGAGACTCCTCCCCAGGACAATGCCTACTGGAGCTGTGCCAGCAAGGCCACTGCTGAGAGTCCCCACTAGGGTAATTCCTAGTGGAGTCATGAGAGCAGGACAGCCACAGAGACCCCAGAACTGTAGTGCTACTAACATAAAACACAGCCTGGGAGAGCTGGGTGTACTGAGCCCAGAAAAGCCATAGAAGTGGGGTTGCCCAAGGTTTTGGAGTCATAACACCTGTACTAGTGTGTAGCAGATACCTGACTGGAGATGAAGGAGATTATCCGTAAGGCCCAATGTCTGTTCTTTTGAGTTTCAAACTTGCTTGGGACCTGTTACACATTTCTTTTCATAAATTTCTCTCTTTTGGAATGGGAATATATATCGTATACCCATTTTTTAAATAAATTATCCAGTTTCAGGTATTTGTTACAAGCAACAGAAAACAGACAAAGACATAAATTTTGTTCAAGGGGCTCCATAGGCCTTGTTGCCTTTATTGTAGAAGGAGTGAAAGTGATGTCATTGACCTCACCTCAGGCTGATCATGGGTGACTGGCTAGCTGGAAGATGACATTTCTGATTTCCTTCTGTGAAAATTTTTGGATGAGAATCAAGAGTCTTTGAGACAATTTAGGTTTCCACCAACAGCCGACAGGTACCCATTTCTATTTTTTCTAGTTTAAACTATTAGCTTGAAGCGTCAGACTTGAGAAGTGTTTAGATTGACCATTCTCCAGTTATGATCATTCTCCAGTTACATTCAGTAAATATCTAACTAAACTCATCTTCATTTGCTTATAGTAGTTAAATTTTTAGCAGGTTTTTTATACTAAACTACAACTAAATGTTTCTTCTGATTAAAACTGGATATTTTGTTTATGCAACCTGTATGTGACCAGACAGGAATGAGTTCACCCCTATAGAGGGTTATTAGAAAGCAATCCAGGAGACACCCATTGCTTCTTAGGTTGCTGAAAGTCACAAAAGAACATTTTCCTTCCTAACCATGAGGAAAATATAGATAAACTATGACATCTTAGTTATCCAGATAGTTATTTAATCCCCCTCAGAAAGCTGGTAATTTAAAAAACATAGCAAGCCAAAATTTGAACATGTGATCAATCCCTTTTGAGGAAGAAGAAACTCATGGTTGCTTTCACCCCTGGCAGAGTAGTAGGAGAAAGAATTTGCACTAGACATAGGTAAGATGAAAACAATTGAACACATGACACAGTTTTAAAGACCAAGTGTGGATTGTTAAGATACTTTATCTTCGCTAGGTTTCAGACTCAAGGAGAACCTGCACTTACTTGGCAGTTCTTTTCTATAGGCTTATTACCTAGAGATGATGTGCAAATTGCAGTCAGGAGGGCCAAGAGAGGCCTCTGAGGAGGCCTAGGCATGTGTCACCTATGGAAGTCTGAGGGCTGGGTAGGAAGAGTAAAGGAAAACCTACAGACACTCCAGACCTTGCACAAATGACTAGTTGATGATGTGATCAAGCAGGGACGCCTCTCAGGGGTCTACTATGTCCCCCAAGAATGGAAATAAAAAAAAAATATATTGAGTTCCATCAGGAGAAGGTCCAGACACTTGGCTAATCTTGAAAAGTGAATCGGCAACCTGATGAGAACCATGGTTCTCCAAGTGAGCCAGTCACGAGGTGCTTTGGGTCCCTGTGGAAACCAAAAGATGGCATCTTAAGTTGTTTTTCAGAAACTTCCATGGGATGGAAAACACAGATAAGGGAAAACTGAGGAGTTTAACTCTGACCACCATTCTTTGTTCTAAGTATCCCCCTAGGGGCCTGTCATACCCATCTTAACATTCCATTCCGATTATCCAAGAATCTCTGAATCCACCTATGTCCACTGCACCTCAGGATATCCCGCTTTTCTGGGCCAGACTAATGTATAGCTTCCAGGTACTGATTTGCAATTTTGCCTGTCTGAAACGTACCCCTGCTTTTAAAAACCTCAACTTGGAAGCCGTGGGGGAGTACCTCTCACTCTCCTTGCATGGCACCCTAAGAGTAAAGCCTCTCTCTGGGGCTGCAATGTTTGGCTTCAACGTCTGGCTTGGCTGTGCTGGGAGAGTGGACCCCAGTTTGGATTGGTAACAGTAACTGTCTATCATAAAGAGAAGGGCAGAAAGCTAAGAAAAGCATCCTCTCTGAGGCACCATAACTGCTCCAGGCACTCAATCATATGGCCATCAATAATTTGAAGCTGATGGTAATTTGAATGTAGTAAAATCAACAGCAAAGTCAGGGCCGAGCTTAACTACAGACTTGATTGATGTAGTCCCATACCAATAGGCCTGACGGTAGAAGAGGCAAACCTTTTCTAGGCATAAATATCATTTCCTTCACTCTCTTTTGGCCTTTTATACATGTGTTCTGCATCCAATAAAAAATTGTAAGTTTTTTATAGAAACAAGAAAATGTGACCCATTCTCACTCAAGAAACAGTCAAAAGATCCAAACTCAGAGATAATACAAGCACTATAATTATCAGACAAAGCTTTTAAAATTCAATAAATTGTAAAAGAATATCATAAAAACATATAGGAAAATATGGGAATTCTATGAAGAAGATAAAAATTACATAAAAGAGCAAAAGGGCAATGCTATAAATTTTTTAAATGATGCCAAAGAAGAGTTTCATCTGCATATTAGCAGATGGAGCACAGCAGAATAATGAAACAATGAACCTGAAGATAACCCAATAGAAATCAATCAAACTGAAGCAAAAAAAGAAAATAAAAATAATAAAAAAGGAAAAAAAGCATTTGAGGTCTGTGGGCCAATATTAAATAACAAAACATGTATGTAGTTGGAGTTGAAGAAAAATATATGAGAAAGAAAGGTACAGGAGAAACATTTGAAGAGATGATAACAAAGAACATACCGAAATTGATGAAAGACACAATGCAGAAATCAAATGAGCTCAATAATCCCCAAGTAGGGATAAATATGAAATAAACCCAACCTTGACATGTTACAGTCAAACAGGTGAGAACAAAAGATAAAATCTTGAAAACAGCCAAGAGAAAAAGATGACTCATATACACGGAACAATGACCATAACAAAGGCTGAATTGACATAAGAAATAACAGAGGCCAAATATAAAGGATAGACATCTTTTAGAGCTTAAAGAGATGATAATTGACTACTAACTTTGAATTCTATATCTGAGAAAGTATTCCTCAAAAATGAATGTGACACAGACATTTTCAAAATGACAAAAGCTAGAAGAGTTTTTCTATAGCAGATCTATGCTATAAGAAATGTTAAAAGGAAGTTGTAGGTTGAAAGGAATAGATAACAGATAGAAACCAAGTTGGGCAAGAAAATTTAGTATTACTAAGAGGTGAATTACTTGAGAAGACATAACAATCTTAAATGTGTGTGCATCTAATAATTCATATATTGAGAAATATATATATAAAAAATTGACATACCTAAAAGTAAAAAAAAAAAAAGGCCAAAACCTAGTTGGAGACTTTAACATCTGTTTTGCAGTAATTGATAAAACAAGTTAAAAAAAATTTAAAAAAAGAGTATAGAAATTTGAACAATGCACTAATTGATATTTATAGAATATTATACGCCCAAACAGCAGGAACCATATTCTTTTCAATTACACATGCAACATTCACCAAGAATGGGCAATAAATCAAGTCTCAATAAGTTTAACAGAATCAAAATCATATTGATTATATTCTCTGGCCATGAAACTAATAAATTGTCAGTCAATGTCAAAAAGAAATCTGAAAAATTGTCAAATAGAAATTAAGTAATTCACTTTCAAATAAATCACAGTTTTATAAAAAAAAATCTCAGTGAATATTTTAAAAATATTTCTAAATGAATAATAATGAAAGCATGGTGTTTCAAAATTTAAAGGATGCTAATTAGGCAATGTTTGGAAGGAAATATATATTTTTAAATGCATACATTAGAAAAAGTGAAGGGTAAAAAAAATCAATGATCTATGCTGTCACTTTAAGAAAATATAAAAAGAAAAGCAAGTGAAAATGAAATTAATAGAAGAAATAAAATAATGACAGAAACCAATGAAATAGAAAATAAATAATAGCTAAAAGCAATAGTCAAAAGTTGGTTCTTTGATATGGTTAATAAGATTGTTATATCCCTAGATTTAACATGAAAATTAAAAAAGAAAGAGAAAAAATGCAAAGTGCCAGTATCATGATTAAAGAGGGATCATCATTACAGTTGCTACTGACATTTAAAGGACTATAACAACATTCTGCCCATAAAATTGACAATTTATGTGAAATTGAATTATTTCTTGAAAATCAAACTTACCAACTATGAATAAAGAAATAGAAAAATTTTAGTAGCCCTGTATCTGCTATTGGACTTTTTTGTAATTAAAAAAATAAAATTCCAGACACAGATAGCTTCATTGGTAAATTCTGTAAAGCATTTAAGGAAGTTCTAATTACCAATATCAAGCAAAGCTTTTAGAAACTAGAAAAGGAAGGAGCACTTTTCAACCTGCTTTATTTAAGCCAATATAAGCCTCATACAAAAACAAGACAAAGATATTACAATAAAATAAAACTGCAGACCAATATTTCTCATGAACATAACAAAATATTATGTTCCAATCCAATCCAGCAATATATAAACAAGCATAAAACACCAGGACTAGCTCAGTTTTATCTCAGGATTCTAAAATGGCTTACCACACAAAATCAATGTAATCTGCTATCAGTTAAAAAAAAAAATCATATGATGATGTCAATAGATGCAGAAAACATTTTAAAAAATCCACTGCTGTTTCATGATAAAAGGTATAAGCAGACTAAAAAAAGGAGAACTTCCCAATATAAAACTAGGCAGCTACAAAAACCTATAGGGTACATAGTAGCTAATGGTGAAATACGAAACACTCCTTCAACCTCAACATTGGAAACAAGAAAAAGGATTTCTCCTTTCAACGTTTCTACTCAACCTTGTACTTTAGCAGTGGAAGTGGGGTCACATCTGTTTAAAAATATCTGACGAGAGTGGTGTTCACTGGGGGGCCACTGAGTGATTACTTGTAGCCATAGTTTTCTGTGGAGTACAGAGTAGTTTTGTGCAGAGAATTTCTAAGAAATTTTAACCTGGATTTATATCAACACAGATGAACTAGAGTAGCCAGAGATCAAAGAAAGGTAAATTCTCTGGTTTTCTAGAGTCTATATTAACATTAAATGAACTGCAAGTTTAATACTCCTCTTTATTACATGGCTGGATCAACAAATCTTTGCAAACTGCATTGAGATTATACATTAGCTATAACAGCACATAAAGAAAGTAGGTTAAACCTTATAATCCCAATTAATTTAACTTGAAATTTCTGAAGCACTTGGTGCAAGATGATATTTCAAAAGTGTGCCTCAAGTATACCAATTTTGAAAGATATAACAGGATATTTTATGGTTTCAATGGAGTTTTACTAATCTTAATTGTGGAAAATGATGTAGAGAGTCATATAGAAATCTAAGGACCAAATGTGACTTTCATTTATTTTTTTTATAGCAGAAAAAATTCCCCTTGATACTCCAGTGGTGATCTAAATGGAATGAAGGCATTTTAATGACACTGTTTCTCTGTCAAAAGGAGCATTAAAACCATACGTGGAAAACAGCCAATAAACACTAATTGTTGTGCCTTTAAATAAAATTTGAAGCATAATTTGAGCTACAAAATTTTGTGCTAATAAATTGGAAAAGAGTGAACTATTTAATTTTATGAATGTGCTTTCCAAATATGATTAGGATCATTCATTCATTTTCCCCTGAGCAATTAGTTATGGAGAAACAACCATATGCTGAATACTGTGTTTGGTAATGAAAATTGAAACAGAAAAATATGTAAGGTATGGCCTCTCAATTTGAGAGTAAGAAATAGAAGATATAATTGCTAGGTTATTATAATATCACCTTGCAGTGACTATTGCAACTATATGAACAGATGTTGCAAAGTATGCAACATAAAGTTAGGTCCTGACTTGAAGAATCAGGGGCAGTGATACCTTTCTCACCAGCTCACTTTCAAGTCAGATTTGCTATGTGAGAAGGAGGAAGGAGAGGATTCCAGGTAGAGAGAAAAGCATCCATGGTTATTAACTGATGCCTAGCCCATTTGGAAAAGCTCAGAGGTTATACCTTGTAGAAAGCAGGGCCTGGGAAAATGGCAAGAGAGATGAAGCTTGAAACAGAAGCTGCAGCAAGGTTACAAAAGACCTTAAAGCCTAGGTTAATGTGGGATTTAATCCCATAGACAAGCAATGGAGAAAATGCATTTTAAAACCAGGAAATTATATGACAGATTATGTTCTTAGGAGAAGCCTTTCATAGCAATTTATTAGATGCATTTGACTAGGGAGAGCCTTGTGGGAGGGTGGGCAGTCAGGGAGCTGAAGCAGGATTTTGAATGAGAAATGAGGACTTGGACTTGTTCCGAGATAATGCGGCATCAAAAATGAAATTCTCCGCACTGTCACTATGTACATGTGTGCTGTTGATTTTTAAAATATAATTCACTCAGTACATCTGCAATCATTCTACACTTTTTTCTGTCTGTCTTTATTTTTTTTCTTCCCCTTTTCCTTCTCCTGTACAGCTAAACACCCATCCTTTATGCTATAAGAGTGTTAAAACTATCTGTGCTTGGTTCTCCATGTGCACATCAGGATGATTTAAAACAAAAGAATCCTAGTTGCAGATACTGGAATTTCTTCAGCATGTGCTGAAGCACATTTTAGATATAAAAATCCCCAATAATGCCAATCCCCCTCCTATCCTCCTTCTATTTGATTTTGGTGAAATGATATAATAAGAGGTTTATGATTTTTATTGGTCAGAATTATAACTTTATTCTCTTGAAAAATAGTAGGATTCATGTGTATATTTGAGTGGGGAGCTGATGCATGCTACTAATCATTTTATCATGAGAAAGAAAGAAATGAGATCAAAGGTCCAAGCATTAGATTTTTTAATTTGCAGTTTTATAACAATTTTTTTCAAATAATACATACATCTTAAATGAATGAGGCAATTTTTTTTTAATTTTTAAAACCCAATGCTTGGAAAAATAGTGTATAATGTGATGGTCATGTTTGATAGAAACAGTCCAGTTTAAGATGGAATCTTAACAACACAATACCATGCTCAGAATTTAAATAGTTCCCTGGTCTGTTTCTCTCAAATTCAAGCAAATTCTCAAGTCAGCACAGGACCTTGGTCTGCTATTTTCCAAAGGAACCACATTTAAGTCAGGTAAACCTGCTTATGTGCTCAAAGAATGTATAATTCCTAGGGGTGTGTACAGTCCTCTAGGTATAAGTGTGAAGGATAAGGGAGAAAGAGGTACATTCTCCCACTAGGGTTTGATGACAGGCTACTGTAACCTCCTACCAGAGAGAATTGTTTGGTTTGTGCAGCCCGGTGACAACCCTTAGCCTTAGCATACACATCAGCTCCTCGAGGAGCAGTGAGGAACTTTCTCATCCATGTAGCTTACCACTGAGCACAATCCTGAACATGGCAGATACTTAAACCTTTATTCAATCAAATTAGTCTAAATGTCTACAATGCCTATCCTATGGAGCATTTTCCCCATCCTCATGGTCTCAAAGATAACTTAAGAGGGCTGCCTTGAAGGGAAAATAAAATCCACATGTTTTTAAAAGGCAGTCTTGGAGGTGAGTATGGAAGAAAGCGAATCTGAGCAAACCTTTAATTTGAATATCAGTCATGTTGCAAACTACTAGCTTCAAACTTTAGGCAAGATTCCCAGCCTCACCTTGCTGAACTTCAGTTTCAGCAATTCTTCGGTAATTAAGGGAGTTGATTCTTCTGACTCTTCAATGATGCAACACTGATTTCCTGAGATTGTGATAATGGTTGCTAGCTAGACGACATGAGTTTTGCTCTCAGGTCTGTCCATTTCATATCATAATAAAGGTGAGATTGCTCAGGACATGGAAGATATAATTTGGTCAAGCATACACAGACACCAAAATTGCTGACTATGAGGATGATTAGCCTGTCACCAGATATGAGTGCTGCTTTGGGAATAACAAGTAATCACAATATTCCACAGGCTGAATTGCCTCCTGTGGTCATAAGGAGCAGGTGATGACATTTAACTCATTCTCTGCTTGTTATAGCAAAGTTTATGTACTGAGTTATTTCAATAATGACGTCAAGGTTTTTAACAGCATCAGTATATTTTCACTTCATATTATATCACAATTATAAAAGATTTTTTTGTTATAGTGATTACTGAAAAGTTTTGGAGACACATGAGAAAAAAAGCACAAAAAGAAATATGTGGATGGTAGTCGTAGATATATTTCTGATACATGTCTGTGTTATCAAAAAAGATAGGATAATGACGACATAAATAACTGCTCAGTGATTTTAAAATTATATCCGGCATGTAAAACTACATGAACACTTTATGTCATATCATTAAGCTGTAATTTATAGTAGAATTTCTTGGGACTGACAGAACATCTAAACAGTAAAAAACCATCTTGCAGCTTTCTAAAACTACCCAATTTCAAAGTTACAGGTATTTATTATTACTAGAGACACTAGAAGTCTAGGTGTCCCCTGTGTCCTGGAGAAATCTCACAGAGAGGTGGTGTGTACCTGTGCTTCCTAAAATATAATGTATATTTGAAGCACTCGGGGGATCTTATTAAAATGTAGATTTTGGTTCAGTAGCTCTGGCATGTGGCCTGAGACTTTAGAGTTGTAACAAGCTCCCAGGAGAGGCTTTTGCTGCTGGTGGTGGAACATATTTTGAGTGACAAGAGTATAGACTCCTCCCTTACCAGGGAACATTAACTTAGCTAATTCCTTCCTACATAAACTGTTAAAGACGAAGTTGGGGAGGTTTGTTTTGGTAGGTGCTGTATCAACAGTTTATCTCCAGTAGCACTGTGCTTGGTATATGTCAGTGTTAATAGATGCTTGCTGAACTACTAATCTGGGCTGTGAAGTGTGATACAAACAAAGGCCATGTTTGTTGTGTAGCTCTCACAACTGTGATAGTAAGAACTGTGTTAAATAGTAAGAACTCTGAAAAAGTGAGGAATTATTTACAATCTTTAATGAAATACTATGTAAAAGTAAATAGTCACAGGATGCTTTTCTTTGATTAACATAGGTGTTAATTCATATATCATTATGGGAAGCAAATTGAGCATTTGAAATATAAGTGTAAAGATTTTAAATTATGAGCTAGTTTTAAGTCATGTTAGAAAAACACAGGTAATGTGTGTCAAACTGTGCAATTCACATATTCGCAAAAATATGTGAATAATATTAGGTATTTCTGTATAATTAGTTTTAAATATCTTTTTAATAATTATATAAACTTTAAATATCACATTGATGCTAATTAATATGTCTGGACAAACACGGGTATTAGTATTAGTATTAGGAATAATACTATTTCTTTTTAAAAAAACAATTGTTTATTAAATAAATTATACTGTATCAAAAATGAATTCCTAATATACTATCACAGTGTAAAATAATCCATTGGTTTTGTAGAAGCTAGCCCATGTCCTTTCATTTCACTAGATATGGAGTATATATAGATAAATTTGCCACCTGAAGTTGTGTAGTTTGAACTTTATTTTTTTAATAAACAATGAAACTAAATAGATATAGTGATAATGCGAAGAAAAACAAGTACTGTTAAAATATCTGTGTATATATCTCCTTTAGTATTATTGATATTTAATAAATTTGAAGCAAGATTAAAACCAGTATCACATTGTAAAAGGTGTTCATCTTATTATTACCTCCAAAGTAATTCCAATGAACTTAATTTTTAATTTGTTTTGAAGCCTAAAAGCAGTAAACTTGTTTAGGTGGTTTATTTATTTATTCATTTTATATTTTAAAAGAGATCTATAGATTGACTTTAAGACTCTGTTATAGTTTCTTTCATGAGCATAATATACTTTATTTTTAAAATGACTATGTAGATAATGGCTCCCTCTACTGGTGAAACTATGTAGGTGATGTGTATGAAAGTTATTTGAATGACCTAAATTTGAAAAACACAGGAAAAAAAAAAAAATCAGATACAAGAATAGTTGTTGATTAGATAAGCAATACATTGTAATGGTCTAAAAACAAAAAGAATTGGGTATGTAGTGAACATCTGATTCTTTGATTTATAGAAAAGTAAATTTCTTTCCTGTCTGTTAGCAATTAACTACAATTAACTGGAAGAGTAAAGATATCTCTTAAAATAGTAATGATATAGTTATAACCAAAAGCATTCATTTGATTACAAAAAAAGTACTTTGTGTTTCAGCAATTATGACTTCTCTCTAAGCTAAATGATATCTCATGGAATGTCAGTTTTTTTTTTTTTCTTCCCTTGAAATTCCAGATATTGTCTAGATTGCTTCTGGATGAACAATATTTATTTTTGCCATATATAGTATATCTTTCCAGCAAAATTATGCATTTCCTAAAATGAAAAGCTATCTCTCAAATTCTTAATTACTCAAAATTTTAATGAATTCAATTGATTTTTCTAACTTTTATAAAATTTAATACTGCTAACTATTGCTTTTTCTCTCATTTCTAAATTGTCCACAAGTTAATTTCAAACCACAGAACAAACAAACTGTTTCTTATTCCAATGCTAATATGTAGTCATATTTTTGACCATGTGTAAAGCATACTAAGGGAATTTTTATAAGTACTTACATAGTATATCATCTTTTTCTTATTTATTTAGTATACTTTTATAATATATATATATTTTTTTCTCTTTTAAATCTGGTTTTCATAAAATCAGGATTTTTTTATAATTTGAAAATTAACAACTTTGCAAGTCCCAAGCTTTTGTTGTACTTGCTGGTAACAATGATCAAATTCTTCTATGTTAGAGAGAGAAAAAAAAAGAAAAGCACAAGCATGTGAAGTTATTGTCCCAGCAAAATTCACATAGTTATTACTTGGTAGATTGCCTCTTGAATGTCAAATCAGAACTCATTCAACTAGAACCATCTCAGCGATGCCTTTTAAGGTTTATAGGCCCAAAGTTTTGCTACACCTGGCATCCTTCAACATCCCTTCATAAAAGATATTTCTGTACTCAAAATCAGATTCTGAATTCTGCCTGCCTTTGTGGAACTAATAATTTTCTTTTTGAATTATATTAAGTTTTTATTCTTTTTACTCTGGCTATTTCTCAATCCATCAACAGTTGAGCTCCCAAAAGATTAATACATGTAATTTACAAACAATTACAACATTTCTTATATAATCCTCATGGAACCTTTAAATTCAGCGTTCTCCCTTTTTCCTCTATTCTGTTAAAAATATTGTTACAGACATTTTCATAATCTTCTTTGCAAATAAAACATTGGTAACAGCTCAGATGATCATATTACATTAACCACAAAATATACATCATTGGTATGAGCACATTTTGGGAAGTCAAGTTTGTAATAAAAGCAATAAAAAATGCAAATTCCTCCATTCATAATAAAGATTTGCTCTTTTGAATATCACCTTAGCAAGAGGAAGTGAAAAAACTGTTTCTATGTACAGATTATAAATCCATTTAAAATTGTAATGGCCTTTGAGCTTATCTAAATGTAAAAGTATTAACATAAACGGTTCTCAAAGCAAAAAAGTATTAAGCAAATGAAACAGGATTCTAGAATTAGAACTTTGGGAGCAAGTGGCTAGTGGTATGAAAAAGTTTAACTGAAGCTGAACATTTAACAAGAGAACTGAATAATCTTACTTTTACTAAGCTTTTTCTGACGGAAGAGCGGATTCAATAGCCAAAAATGGCCTTTAATTTTTAATTAAATGTAAGCCTAAAAGAATGTAGTTTGAAGAAACCTTTGGGCATGATTTAATAGCCCATTAATACTTGTCTGAATCTTGTGTTTCAGCTTAGCACACAGTAATGAAACTACACAAAAAAAATCTTAAGAATATATCTATGTATAACTTAATTGATCTAATCTTAGAATTTTGCTATATCCTACAGGTCACCTAATGCAACCTTATGTCAGGGAATCAACCCCATATCATTTCTAATAAATGATCACCTAGCTTGTTCTTGGATATTTTTCGTAATGGGAAATTTAAAACTTTTCAAGATATTAGGGAAGAGATATGACTTTAAGAAAGTCTAAACGTTATATGGAAAAATGTTTCCTTTTAACTTCTACCCATTGGTCCTCTTTTTGCCCCTTGGAAAGCCTTGGTGGATTTACTTCATATTCATTCATTTTTGTGACATAATTACAAAAGATTTTATTATTCTGGCCTATTTCTGACTGTTTCTTAGTTAATCTTTTTCTGAATGTCTACAGTCAAGAGTTGGGCAATTTTTTACAAGTAGTCCATAAAAACAGAGAATATAGGAAAAACTGGATTCTTCATTATTACAAATAAATCTCTTAAATGTATATACTTGGTATAATATTGATATACTCAAATGTAATTATACAAATTTTATTATAAATAAATTTAAATTATACTATACTTAAAGTAGCTTAATGGTCATGCCGATAACATTTCACAAAAATTATGTATTGGGACAAGGTAGCAGAAATTGTTAATTAATTTTTAAAGTTATTCTTGTAGGATTATTAAAGAGACTCATGGGTTTTTTTAATTATAAAATCAGACTCCAGACATCAGTTTCCCTCACAGAAGCACTTTTACCAGTCTATATGCCTCCTCCCATAAATATTGTAGTCACCATTGACTTTAAGAAATGTTTTCTCTCGTAAGAATAAGTGTTATGTAATGTTGCATGTGAAGTAATGCACAAGTAAAATGATAATGAGAAAACAGAAATGGAATTATCTTTGAGGTTTGAATTGCTTTCACTTCAACATTTAATAATTTCATGTACATAAGAAATAGGATATTTACCCTTTAGCCTTTTTAGTTTGAAAGATAGTAAGGGTAAATCTGTCGCCTGCTGAGAAAATTTTCAAAGAAGTTATAGAGTTTTCAAAATATTTATGGCCAACAATTCTAAAGATTTCCTTCTCAAATAGCATGAAGTGTTTTGAAAACTAATCATTTGATAGAGATTATAGGTTTTTTTCTATAGGAAATGGGTTTTTAGATATAAATTGTCAGTGCTGCACTATGTCTTTACTTATTCCTCTGATTGTAAGTATTAGGAATCCCTTGGATGCAGAAATTTCAGGAAGAGTGATAATAGCTTCGTGATGAATGGTTGGACTCATAACTAGATCCTTTAGATTATATGTACCAGGCAATGCAGCGATAAAATCGCTGAATCGATTTTATCCTTAAATAATTGTTGTTAAGCACAACTTCTTGAGTGAAAAGATGCCAAAATTTAATACAATTTTTATTCTATATTTACTCATTTTTATATCCTAAAGGGAAGCTAAAGTTCATTGCTACAACATAAAATGTCAAATTACAACTTTTCATGTGTCACTGAATGTGTATTAAGTCAAAAGTTTTTTCTGATTTTTGGACATTAGTAGTAAATTTTTATTTTCTAACTATAAAGTTAAACTATGTTACCAGATATTTCTGTCTCTGTGATATGGGTAAATATTGTTAGAGTCTCCTTTTTGGCAATTCATACTGTATATGTATATGCTATTGATGATGTTCATTTTCATTGTAATTTAAAAGCAAATGTTTTTAATTTTTTTAATTTTTTATAATTAAATATTTGTAATTGATTATGTGAAGCTTTCCTTACATATGTGTGAAAAGTCAATGCCCCTTGTTTTAGTCATTGGATGCTATATCATGTACTATAGATTGGGTAACTTAAACAACAAGCACTTATTTCTCAGTACTTGAGGCTGTAAAGTCCAAGATCAAGATGCCAACAGATCTAGTACCTGATGAATGTTCTCTATCAGGTTTGAAAATAGCCATATTTTTACTGTATACTCACATGGTGGGGGGGGTGAATTATCTCATCTTAGAAGGGCACTAATCCCATCATAATGGCTCTACCCTTATGACCTAATCACTTCCCAAAGCCCCTGAGGCTGGACCTCAGTGGCTTTTCCCAGACTCAATCATAGCACACTACAGCCTTGAGCTCCTGGGTTCAAGTGATCCTCCTGCTTCAGCCTCTCAAGTGCATGGGACTATAGGCATGCACCACTGTGCCTGGCAACATTTTTATTATAAATACATGAATTTCCGATTTTGAATATGTGGCCAGCTAAAAATTTATGATGCTCTTTTATGAAAAAGTTTGAGAAATCATATCTGCACACACACACACATTCACACACTATCACTATGTTTTCAGTTGTTCCAGAGCTATGACACAAATCTTGATTATGCTATTAAAAAAGAATATATTCTAAGGTAGAAAATTTTGAAAATATGAAATAAAAAATAAAAGCAGCAAAAGCAAAACAAAGCAGAACAGAACATTTCAAGCACTTACCATAATTTTTTAGTACGCTTATTTCTTAACCATTTTTTCTTCACTAAGAATTTCATATCAGTATTATATTTTTAAAAATCACATTCTAATGGTGATTAATTTCCAATGTTTCCAAATCATAGTAAGTAAGACTTGTATTTCGATTGGGTCTGAAATTGGTGTAATTGTATTGGTTTTCCTCAAAGAACAGGGAAAAAAGAAAGAGAAATCTGGGAAAATTATGGTATTACACAGAGTGGTGAGGTTTTTCTCCATCAATATTGTGTTAAGTCTTGCAAGTAGTTCTTATTAATTACAACTAAGTTTTTATGCTCAAATGAATAGATCATTGACAGTCAACCTGAGTAATCACCAGGAAAATATTAACAAAGCAGAT
This sequence comes from Eulemur rufifrons, assembly GCF_041146395.1. NCBI lineage: Eukaryota > Metazoa > Chordata > Mammalia > Primates > Lemuridae > Eulemur > Eulemur rufifrons. Next base: position 37,633,788 of record NC_090989.1, read on the forward strand.
TTTTCTAAAAAGATCACAGTTTAATCATTGTCAGTGCATGATTCTTAGAAATCACAGGAAATAGATATTTTAATGCCAATGAACAGAACATAATAGACATAGATACAAGCTTCCTCTATGATGGGAGACTTATTACTGGGATGATCATATTTTTTCTTTTCTAAATTTTCCTATACAATTGCTTCAGGGCTGACTCTTACTGATTAAAAAAAAAAAGCTATTTTATAAAAAAAAATAATTTATTTGCTTATGGAAAAGTTCTAAAATTTCCTGGAGGATTTTGAGCTCATATTTTCTGAAGGCACATTTACTTTGGAAGCCATAGCAAAATAGTTATATTAATTACTTTAGGTTGTCTAAATAATGAAAATCAAAAAGGAAATATGTATAATTCCCATAAAGCATGGTTATTTTTGTAATGTCGGAGGGTGGAATTAATTGTGAACCCAATATGACCAAGGACAATGGCATTCATGCTTTAACTGTGAAAATGGTGGGTTTCCATGTAGAATGATGGTTAGAACCTACAAAACTAAGTGGAGACTAGAAGAGCAGGACCCTAGGAAGTCTTGGAAATGGTTCAGAATTAGACTGTCAAGTGAGTGGCCTTAGGGAAGCCAGAAGGTTAGTTTGAGGTTAGCTACGCAGGTATCCTACACGGGAACTCTGGTTAGGAAAGAGATGGCACTAAGTACATAAGAAACAGAGGGTCACACATCTAAAAATATCAGGTAGTGGAGACCTCAGAGAAAAAGTATTTATAGTTATCTTTTCCTTAACCCAAGAACCAATCTATTTTTTCTTCTTAGTCATTGCATACAAATGTCAATCACCAAGATCTTGTCAGTTGATTCCATAAAGGTTGCTTATCCTGCACTTCAGTATGTTAGTAATAGACTAGTTTCAATGTCTGGATAAGTGAAGTAAGCATTACCCAGAGTGTAGAATTTATTCAACCTGGGAACTTACATTAGGAAAGAAGTTTTACAAATGTTACACGATTCGATTAGCTGACTCAGACTGTGGCAAGTTATTAATAGTTGCTTAGCTCAATATTTTAAAAAGGATGCATTTTCTATTATAGATTTATAGTAAAATCCCATTGGTATTTAGTTGCAAAGCTTTAGCACATTTAAACCTTAATAAAAAAAATGTACAAGAAAGGGATAAATCTAAAACTCATAATTAATTATAAATATCTATATTATTTTGAAAATAAATATCTTTCCTGGTTTTACAATTTCCCCAAGGATCAAAAATTTATTTTATTCCCTTTACATATACTAGCAAAAACTACATATTGACAAATTGAGATAGCATGAGAAACTTACATGCTTTGACTAGTGTCTTCCCATAACTGGTTCCTGCCCTCATGTGGTTACTTATAAAATTCAGAGACTATATTATGTTACATTGTTGAAATGGTATAACTTCTTATAACTCTAAACCATGAAGTATCCATTTCTGTGTTCCTCCGGGTATTTGTATGTGCATCATTATCCCTTACCTAAAACTAATGACAATTTTAGAGAAGATAATAAATATCCACATAATATAAAAAGCCTTTTTTAAATGGAATTTTCAATATCTGATAATTATTAATAAGTTATTAATTAAATGGTGATTTCTATTATACATAACAAGAGTCCCAAGCTTAGAAAAAGAAGGTGCAATAACCTGATGCATAGCTTATCTTTGAATGATTTATCTCACTCACAGCACTAATAACCTGGTTTCTGGTTATTACTTTCCTTGCATGAGCAGAGCCCTAGGTGATCATCAAAGGCCAATGCAGTGCTAAATTGGGGGAAAGATTTCATGTACCGGTCTTTTCATTTTTTAGCTGATTTCCTCATGAAATCTGATGTCATCCTCCAGCCTCTCTTCAGAAATTAATTCCACATGATTGGAAACTCATCAGCATTTGACATTAGCCTGGGCATGCCCGAGAATGTTAACTATGGAAATATGTATTACCTGTTTAAATTTAAATAACTAGCCCTTTGGATTGATAAGTGGAATTGGTGAACTGGATGTTGCAGGATTCTCTTCTTGGGAACCTTAAAGGGCACTGTAAATACACAGGGCACCCAGAAGTTTCTTTTTAATCCTAGGAAGGTCAAGTAAGCTGAAGACTATAGCCTCACGCCTCTAGCATTGCATATAACATTGCATATAAGGCAGGGGCTTAGATGAGGATATTTTTGTCCACATGATTAATTGATCTTATATGATATATCCAGATGGATGATTAGTCTTTGAGTTACAAAAATATTTAAGTTTCTGCTCTGCTACTTTTTGTTTTTGTTTGTCCTTAAAATAACTTCTTAGTAAACATTACAAATATGGTTTTAAAAAATTAAACACTAATAACATAAAAACATTTTAAATTTTTAAATATTTTAAATAATTTAAAAAAATAGTGTGTAATTTTTTAAAACTTTGCACAATATAGAACATATGGGCTTGACCTTATAAATTTCTCAAACATTTGAAGATAAAAGGGGAATATTATTATTTATCTCATTTATGAGCATGGAAGAAAAGATGTATGAATTCTCAGGAATAGGAAAGGAAACGTTCAAGAGATTACGACATAACACTACTAATAATAAATTTAGAGAGAGTGATGATGATGTACGGATTAATTTTGCTTATAACATAAAACGGGTGTATCTTTTCCTCAGATTTGCCTTTAAAATGAGAAAGCATCAGACATTTATGAGAAATAATTTATGAAGATGATCCTTCTTTAATAATGATGAACAGTACTAATATTTGCCTTAAAATTCTATTTTAGCTAACCAAGCAATAACAAATTTTTTATTAATTTATTTTGTTCTGACAGACAGGAATTTCTGTTCATGATGTATGATTATATAAAGGAATAAGCCATATTTTAAGAGACATTTATTATATTCCAAAAATAAACTTTGAATCTAATGTCAAGATAGAGAGAGATTTAGGGCTGGCTGAATAAGAGACTAGCACAGACAAAATAATTATTTTAAAGTTGTACAACTTTAAAAGTCTTTGCAATAAAATTTAGGGTTAATTAATTCATAGGTTTTAATGAATTCAGGAATGTTTTGTAGACATAGCAAATATTTTTTCATTTTGTTTTGCCTATGTAATTTAGATACTTAATAGTACGTTAGTATAATAAGTATTTATTTATATAGGAGCATTCATTAATCGTTTTAAAAGAAATTTAATAGATTGAAAATCCTTTTGCTAATTTTAGAAATATGTAAGGACTGATGGTGTGATTCAAGTTAGAATGTTTCAATTTATAGAGAGCTGAGCTGGTTTTGGAACATTGTAAAGCTAGCTTTATTTGTGCAAAGAGACTATTTTCCTATATGAAAGCATATTTTTGTCCTTTGTTTTAACTGACTTCATGGCACAACCAATTACATCTCTACATTAATATGTAAAACTGAAAAAGAGTAAAGATTTTCCATTAGATCCTTTTATGATAAATTCTTACACAAAGGATTTGCACAGATGTCCCTTCTCTCTCTCTCTCTCTCTCTCTCTCTCTCTCTCTGTTTTGGAGGAGTTGGGGAGACTTACTCTCAGTAAAGCTCACACACAACAAGATAATTTTATTTTTTAAGACTATGATGAATCATGTTATCCCAAAAATTACATATTTGCCGCATTATTTTCTTATTCAAAGGCCAACTATCAGTTTACTTTAAATGGTTTTAACTGAAGTATGATTTCAGTCTCTTAAATAGGATGATACTTGTTTAGTGCTTACTTGTTTGAGTTTAAAGTATTTCAATTGCATATCAAGAAAGAAAGGCATAGAAAGTAGGAATTAGACTTATTTAATTCCTTTACCCATCTATTTTAATAGACTTTATTGTTTTTGAGCAGTTGAGTTTCACAACACATGTCTTTCTAAATAGCATAAGAGAATATTATTTAACACATACCCTCTTTTTGATCCTGTTATTGACTGAGCATAGAGTTGTCAACTATTTTGTACAGAAGTCACAGATTATACTATGAGAAAGCATATAAAATCCCACATCTTTCAATGGTGCTAGTTTTAGAGATAGGTACTCATGTAGAGCTTTATTTAGTTCTCTCCTTACATGCAAGGTAGAAAAGTGGTTTCCTTTAGAACAAAAAAATGTGTGCAGAAAGGAAGAAATGGTATTGTCTTAGAAGGATACTATAAATAATTATAGGATACTCTAGGTGCAATCAAAATAGCAGTATGGTTTAATAAACAGACTCTGGAACAGTCTGCCTTGCTTCTAATCTGAGTCACTTCTTAGCTCTGTGACTTGGGCTGTCATACGGTGGATCTGGACCTCAGTTTTCTCACTGGTATGTTAAGACACTGGAAATTAGGAATTTTGGTTTGTATGACGACTGCAGAATAATTGATGAGATTTCTGAATGAAAATTAATAGCAATAAAAATAATATGTGATTTTATAAGTTGTATTCTACTGAGGGAATAATTTATCATAAAATAAAATAGAGTTAATTAACTCATGTCAGTCAAAAAGAAAATTATCAAAAGTATTTTTGCTAGGAAAAGTTTTTTCTATTCTTTAACCATTAGGTTTTTTCCCTCAATATACAAGTGGAATGTGAACTAAATTTGCTCTTTTTTAAGCCTTGATATTGCATTTACTAAAAATGCAAATAATAAATAAAATTGTCTTTGTTTGTTCATTTGATCATTGTTGTGATATTTCTCCTAAATTACACACTCTTGCTATCCATATAATGCCATTTTTTGTTTATTGCTATTTTGTCACAAATGGTTTTAACAACATGGTATCCATTTACTATTAAAATTTTTACTCTCATCACATGTAAAAACTAAGCTTTTTCTTCATAAGAAGTTTGTGTAGCTATATTTATATATTTATAACAATATATTTTAGAATTATGTGTCACCTTTTGTCTACCTCCTATTCAACTAATAGAATATATGTTCCTTTTATTTATGAACTATGAACTAAGAACACTAACTGATTTTTTCTTTTCTTTTTTTTTTTTTTTTTTTTTTTACTTGTAGTCATTCTTTATATGACAATCTCACTGTGGTAAATAAAAGGAATTTGGGACATAGCTACCTAGAGGCAGCAGTGCGATCTGGGTGCATTGCTGAGTTAAAATAGAGGTTCACATTGAAATTGAAATATAGAAAGGTCCTTTATGTTAACTGTTCACCAATAATTAGCATTGAATCAATGAAATATTTCTAAATTGTACATAATTTCTCCTTTTCCTCCTATTTTTATCTTTCCTTCCACTCTTCCACTTAGAAGAAAATGTCTATATTCAGAATTATTCAACTGAAACCTTACCAGATTCATTGTAGGGAGGGAATGGAGGAATGTTGCTATCTTTCACACCTTGGTCAGGTCAATAAGTGGAAGCTGTGATGGTCAGTATCATGTGCATAGATTTTCTGAGCTGTGATTTGTACCCTCACCCTTAAATGTGCAGGATTAGAGCAAGTCTACAATGGTATCATAGAATAGTTTTAAACACCCTTAAATGTCTCTGACCCTCGACTCTCATCCATGACTTTCAGGTACTAGTATTGTGAAGGCAATTTTATATTTGTAAGGAGATTGAACCAATCATCAATTGCTTGATTTCCTTTTGGAAAAGTTATCTCCTTAAACATGCTTAGAACTATTTATAAATTTTGTTTAAAATCTAAATCATGAGAATACATCTTTAAAAAGATAAATACGTTCACAGTATATGTAATATATATTATTATACATACATATTATAAACTAAAAACTTGGATTGAAGGGAAACATTCTGAAAGTTAAGCTCCATGATTGTCCATTATGAGATTAACATGTTGTTTTTATAGTCTTGACTTGTGATGATGATTTTACACAAAATGCAAAGAACAAAGTTTACTACCACATTGTATATATCAGAGTTAGAGTCTATCCTACCTCAGTCAATAATACTTGTACATATTCACAGATGGACTCACATTTACATATATTGCACACATATAAAAGTTGACAGCAATAGGCACATAAAATTACAAACATTAAAAGTCATGTAAAAGTGTATTTTTAAAGGGTAATATCATAAATTTTGGTCAAACTTCTCCCTACTGAAAAATTATCTCATTTTGATATAAGGCTGTGGTAATTCAGGTTGCCCTCTCAGTTTCTGTTTGATATAGCTTTTAACTGTAGCTATTACTTCTCTAAAGAGTAGTTACTGTTTAATTAGTACAACACAAACCAAGGCGGCTGCTTGATGCAGTATATAATCAAGTAATTATCTTCACTTTCAATATATATCTATACATTTTAACCACAGAGACATTCACCCATGAAAATCAAGTTTTTGTGAGCCGGAGATATTACATCCTTTCCAACATATATTCTAGCAGAGGTAATATGGAAGTCAACTCTTTTTCTCTAACAGAATCTCCATGGATATACAGTGTTCTACACACCTATAGATACAACTTATATTTTTTTAAATGTTTAAAAAGGCCAGTGTATAGCATTAAAAACTATTATAAGTTTCAAAATGATAGAAGGTATAGCTGAGAATTTATTTTTATTTCAGTTATATTTAGTGCTATAAAACTTAAGAATTATGACAATGGTGACCCTGGGGGAAAAGAGCCATAATTATATATTTTTTTAATGGTAGAGTGACCAATAGTAATCACAATGCAGCACAATGTCACTTCTCTAGGAACAGCACTTCTTTTGGGCCACAGATAATTTTACCTGCTTTTTATTGGGTTTATTCTAGCATGGGTACTTCCTAACCAGTGCATTTTTTTTTCTTTTTGTCCCTGCCTTTTTCATTTTCAAAATATCCTGATTTATACAATAACACATATGGTCTCTCTGCCATAGGAAAGTGAACTCATTAGCTTTTTGTGAATATTATTTCATTCGATTCCTAATACAATCCCATGGGTATTACTATATGAAGAAAATAATGTTCAAAGATTTTAGATTATGGAAATAAAGGTCACACAGCAATTATAAGTATCAAAGTTGAGATTTGACACTCAAAACATTTTTTTATGCTACATAGCATTTCCAAGCTTATTAACTTTATTTAGAGTTTTCAGTTATCCCATAGTCACCTAGTAATTCAACAAGAATGTGTGCTCAAGAAGTCATGTGCTATAAGCTAACCTAAACTTATATTTTAGAAACTTTTCCTGGGGGAGTAAATCATTCAATAATTGGCCTTCATTAAGTGTCAAAAATAATTCAATTTTAGGTATAAATGTGAAATCATCAAGGAAAGATGGCTAACTAGAGACATAAATTGTCAGATTGTCTCAGAAAAAAGGAAAGTGTCAGGTGAAAAAGCATGGCCCAGGTATAATACTGAAGGAAGAGATCAGGACCTACAGGAAGAAGCAGTTGTGGAGCAGAATTAAAAAGAGCAGAATTTTGCCGAGGTTAACCCTCGAAGAATTTGCATCTTTGGGATAAGGGTAAGTGGGGGTGTTTAGTTTTTCTCCCCTCACACCTCTGGCAGTCTGCTGACTCCCAAGCTGTCAGACAGCTCCTCTACCATCACAAGCACAAACGCTGAAAGGAGAACTTCTTGAGAACAGAGCACCAGGTTGGCAGCTGCCTCTGGGTCATTCCCCCTCATCACAGACCCTGGCCGAGGCAGTGGCCACCATATTCTTTCACCCGTTGTGTTCCTTTGTCCTGTCCAGAGAGCTTCAGTCCTTCAGTTGTCTTGTCACTGGATCAAAATACACCTTTCTCAGCCTGAAAAAAAAATAGTTTGCTACTCATTCAAGATAACATAGTCCCCGAGAGTTAAAAAATTATTCAAGGTTTAAAAATGTATTTCTATACAATATTATGCCAATTACAAATACTTTATTTCATTAAAGCAAAATTTCAAAAGACTTCGAAAAATATTAACTGCATCCTTATTCTTCAATAACTCATTATTTTGAAAAGGCATTTTCCTGCATTGTGTGTGAAATACTGAATCTTTGCTTTAGTCAGACAAAACTATTTTAATATAACTTGAAAACAAACTAGAGAAAGAAAAACTATACTATATATTCTTTATTACTACATTTCAAAACAAAATTATTTTAAAAATTACCTAGTGCAGCCAAATGCTAACTAGTAATATTGATAATATTCTTATTTGGCCATTGAAATTAGTATATTTTAGTTTTAAATTATGCTTCCCACACTATCACAATTATAAAATATTAAGAGAATTTATTCATAAATAGTTATCTGAATATATTGCTTTTTTCTGTGAAGTATCATAATATTGTTCAGAAAATTTATTTTCAGAAGTAATTCCAAATTACATTTACAAATTTGTATGTGCCATTAACTGAGCAGGGTGGATGATAGCAATTGAATGGAAATTATTTTTGTAGTGAAGCTCAAGCTTCAAAAACCAAGAAAGGATTTGTATGTGGACTGTCACTTATTATTTTTATCACACTGTGAAACAGAATATTCTTTTTTTAACTGAAATTTTAAATTTCATATTACACATAAACAAATATATAATGATGCACAAATATATACACAATGTTGTAAGATTGATGCTTTTTTTAAGGAACAATTTTTCCTTTCTTCCTCCTCTTTTTTTGGCTTTGGCTTTCTCTTTCTCCTGTTTCTTATCTTTAACACAGCACCACTCTGCATCTCCACTCCTCTCAGAAACCTGTTAACCATCTAATATGGACCCTTCTTTATTTTATTCATGCTTATATAATTTTAAATAAATATTCTATAAATGTGTGTGCATGTATACAGATATACATCCAAAGAGTTTTGGGTTCACTACTCACTTTATAAAAACGTACTCATATTATACTCTCCTGTACTTTGCTTTTTCACCTGTGAATACTTCCTAGTTAACTCTTTGAGACTACTTTTATAAATCCAGTTTGTTCTTTTTAATGGGTGCATCATATTCATGCAATGAATGTACTCTAATTTATTTAATCTTTTTTTATAGATGGTCATTTAATTTGTCTCCAGGTAAGCTGGTCTTTGACAACACCTACATACATATATGCATATACTTGTCCTTATCTGATGTTGTTTTGTTTTCAATGACATAGAATCCCAGGATTACAGTGAAAACTAATCCAGAGTTATTTAGAAGAGGTGCATATGAATATAATAACAGTAATTGCCCTGTCCTGTGGAGTGAAAATATGATACAACTTAATAGATCATAAGTAACATAAAAATAATTGTGTTCAGAAAACAATAAACATTAAAATTCTAAAATTAATTTTAACTCTCCTCACTGAGGAACTAGGGAAAATCATTTATTTGCTTTTGGAGTCTAAGAAATTTTCCCTCTCAGTTCTATTGTTACCCAAGTTTTGCTAAAATGTTTTTGTGGAATCACTTTACTATTCTTCTCCAAGAATAGTCTGCACTGATGCTTTTCTTTATTTGCAGAAAATTCTCGCCCTGTGTTTATACAATTGTTCAACATTGATATGAGGCACAGACTATTATAAACTCTATGCTTAGGTCTTGCATTCCTTTAATATGCTCAGCAAAACATAGACCATTGGTTACTTATACCGAGGAAGAGTTTGTCTTTTCATCTTGCTACTGCTCTGTTCTGTGTCTCTCTTACTTGCTGCCTCTGTGGTCTGCTTTTGCTACTACAAAGGGAGAGATTCTTTCCTGCCAGCTTTTTACACAAAGAGTACATTTTTCAGACTAAGTCTGAAGTGAACACTTCCTTCGTTGAAGAAAAACATGCACTCATGCTTCCTTGTGTAGGCCCGTTACACATGCTCCTTGGCTGCTTAGTTTATGTTCACAAATTATGTCAGCTTTACTTTCACACAATTTTATAAGGCTTCTCTCTCTCCTCTTTAAAAAAAAATTAATTCTGCTTATGTGTTGAGTCTATTGAATAAGTGCAGTAAACATTTACTGAATGGGTAAATGTCAAACAATTTCTTATTCACCCTTTCACATAAGCTCTACCTGGATTCTATACTAAATAGAAAAAACCTGTTATGTAGTAAATTAAATGGCAACATTTGAACCTATAATTCTTTGGTCTTATAAAATAATGTCACAATTAGAAACAAATCACATTTTTTACATTTTCTGAATACACAGAAAATGCATTAAAAATTCATTTTACATTTCCATTAAATGCTGTCAATTTTTCTCAGCACCGTAAGAGAAATAAGTTATATATTTTATCTAAGGACATAGAATATTTAGTAGTATTCATTTTTAGTCATAGATTTCAGGCTTTCCAAATCCTGAACTAGGGCCTTTCTAAAACTTGAAGTTGAAAAACCCAGTAGTTAAGTAATTCCCTAAAAACACTAAAATTGATACATAGGTGCAATATTTTTGAGCAGTTTGGATTATTTAAAGTGTGGCAATTTTATCCCACAATTTTATTTCCAGTAGATAGGTCAGCATAGGGCTCATGGACACAATAATAGGTATTCCATGAATGTTGACTAAAAAGTGAATGAATAAATGAATCTTTTGATTTTGAAGGCTTGATCACTTTTTGAAAGCACTTAGAAAGAAGTTTCAAGGACCATGAGACAAAAGCTGCCATCTTCTCTATTCTCTGTCTAAAGGCAATGTCAAACAAAATAAAATGTACACAGAGTTTCTCTTTCTGCTGTTGAGATCAATTTCTTTCCTTAAATATCCAAGTAGTATGCCACTTTTTGTTCTTGTGGGCAGACACAAAGCAGTATCACAGACAAATAAGAGATTGTTTCAAAAGATGCAATGTCCTTATTCTTCTGCTAATTTTTGTGGAGCATCAGTTACTGGCAGTGGTGTAATCCAATTATAATTCTGCTACCTTATTGGGGGCTGGTTCAGTAGGCAGATTTTTCTCTATCGGACACAGGAACCTTCAAACAAGTACAAATTGGAACAAAAATATTTCACAAGAATTTTGCAACCTAAATTGTATTATCATTTGTAAACTTCTTGATAGCTCTATATATAAATTTCAGCATTTTTCCACAAAAGATATAAAATAAACAAAACATTATTAATTGTTCAGTAAGAATCAGAAGTTTGTATAATTGCAAAGAAAAATTAGACCAAGCACATCACAAACAAGCATGCTTTCTATTCATTTCTGAATTATATTTATGAAATTGGTATATTTCTGAAAAATAAATATATAAATCAAGCTTTTGTAAATTGAATTATATTTTAAGGTGCTTAAAGTTCTAATTATTAGAGGTTAGCCAGGAATCTGTTTATAGTGCTAATAATTACTTAATTCATCTTTATTAATAAGTGAATGCACTTGTGTACTACATTTCATTAAAAAAGACAAAACACACCTATGCATTATGTCTTGTACCTGCCATGTAATATAATTGATTTATGTATTAATTATTTTTTTACTCTGAAAGTATACTCTCAGTATAATAAGACAAATTATTTACTGTTCTATCCCCAGTGATCTTGTTATCATGATAACCACTTTAGGAACCCATAATTAGAAACCCATAACTGGGTCAGGTCTCTAAAATTGATGAACTGTCACTAGTCTAGATGTCATCTTGTGCAGACTGACATTCAAACTATACTTTGAAGCTGCTCATCTGATATTTAAGCCATCTCTTCAACAGTGTGTCTGGTCCTTTCCCCTATATTGGAGACTATAATGACTCACCTTTCAAATTATGGAGAAAAAGCAATCACACTCCAACACTTCTGAAGGAAGAGAGGACTTTTTTGCAACCATATCAAGGTTGACAGAGCATTCCTACTTGAATTTTTGACAACCTTATTCAAAACAGTGATGCAAAACTGGCCAAATATGCTCATTTTTGATCCATCTACATTAATGAGGCATTAATATGACTTTAGAATATAAAGCCGTTCAATATGTTCCATTTAAAAAATACAAGTCTAATATAAAAGTTAGGATAGACTAAGATATACAAAACATAAATATAATGCTAAAAACCCATCATAATTATGAGAACTAAGAGGATAGGAAAATTAGGAGAATGACCAGATTTTGTATCCCTGAGAATACTCAAATTCTCTATGGTTTTTGATAATGATATATGCTGTAATGTTTTGGAATATTTAGCTCACGTTGTACAGCTGACTAACCCCATGACTTTATTGACCACTTTTGCTTAACTCCAGAAACAGAGCTGTAGAAAATTCCATATTGGAACAGACTTGGACAATTTATTGAAGCATTCATTTTTTCCTGCTACAAAAGACAGCTGACTAACAGCTCAGATTTCCAGAAACATCATCTACTGTGATACAAAACTTTAGGAGATAAGCCTAGAATCAACTTAGATATTCTTTAGAATATAGAAATTGACCCAGGCCAGAATAGACTGCGGGAGGATAAAAGTCCTAACTTGCATTCCAAGTAGTTCTAATAATTAACCAGGGAAATTAAAGAAAATAATTGAATGAAAGTTCAGAACGAAGTAAGATATATTATTCTCCTTGTTTTATGCTAGCAAGACACCTTATGTTATTCTCGAATGAATGAATGGAAAAGCTGAATAAAAAATGAAGCAATATTTAGAATTAGGTGTTTTGAGAAACTATAGAACTAATTCATGATATAATGTGGACACAACTTTTTATAATATTAATGAAGTTTTTCTATTGTAATTTAAAAATCTATCAAAGATGACAAAAACTGAAGGTTACATATATTTTGAAAGAAAAAGTAGGGAAAAAATGCTAAATGCAACAAAAGGGATTATTGAAGTATGATGAGTAAGAGTTTTGTTACTTTCCTCGGTGTCTTCAGAGGAAGATGATATTCCTAATGATCAATTCCTTTCCTTTAAACTAAAATTTCTCTGCAGTGGAAGCAAGCTGTTTTCAGTTAGGATACAGAAACTCTCGAAAAGTAGTCTACTCCTCTTGTATAATGCAATATTTGCTAGCAAACCTCCTGATCTTTAATTATGTATCTTAATAAGCCTACTCACTTAGAATGGACTATGGTAAGCAGATGTCAGTTCTTCTACCCAGTTGTAAATTATTAGCATTCTAGCATATAAAGCAATCTGTTTTAAGCATGATCACTGATAATCAGAGACTGGTCACACTTAGAAACACTGACAAAAAATGAATGTCTGAACCAGCAAAGGTGGGTCCTGGTGAGTCTATGAGGGTGTAACTCCCCAGGGAAGCCTGGCCTGGAGCAGTCAGCTGGCCTTACTCATCACATTATTATCCAGAGGTTCATGCAGCTTGCAAATTTCAAAGCTACACTCTCATGTTGAAGAATGGTACTGAAAGCTATCACAAGCTCTGAGGATTTATGGAGCCAGAATCCCACAGAATTATAAAGCAAAGAGCTTAGTGAGTGAACTGGAGATTGAGTGAATGTGTGGATTAATAAAAATAAATATCCAAGGAATGTTTCAAACGACACATTATTAAAATCTCTTGGATGTCAGTGGGTTGGATAGTTTGTGCAAAGATTGAAAAGCAGGATGTTGACGACCAAGTAACAAGAAAAGAAGGCTTGGTTTAACAAAAATCTGTCAAAACCTTACAATTACCTAGAGTTTACATTTTTCTACCTTAATTCCCTAACGAAGCCAACTCACAAAGACCTACTGAATGTACCTACTATATTCAATTAGATTTTTTTTTATTTCAGCATATTATGGGGGTACAAAAGTTTAGGTTACATATATTGTCCTTGCCCTCCCTCTCCCCCGAATCAGAGCTTCAAGCATGTCCATCCCCTAGACAGTGCGCATTGCACTCATTATGTATGTATACACCCATCCCTTCCCCTCCAACATCTGCCTGACACCTGATTAATGTTATTCCTAAATGTGCTCTTAGGTGATGATCAGTGAAACCAGTTTGATGGTGAGTACATATGGTGCTTGTTTTTCCATTCTTGGGATACTTCGCTTAGTAGAATGGGTTCCAGCTCTATCCAGGAAAATACAAGAGGAGCTGTATCACCATTGTTTCTTATAGCAGAGTAGGACTCCATGGTATACACAAAGAGATTTATGTTATTTTATGACATTCTGTACCTGCACCTTCCTTCTATTTGGATCATTGAAAACAGGCAAGTCACTCCTCTTAAAATAAATGACAAGGTTATTGATACAGCTTTCCGGTCAGCTATGGACATTGATTACATAAAACAAAACAGGATGTTTTATTGTACTAAATCTAATTATGGGTGTGACTATGGATTCCACTAGAAAATTGCAGGTATGATTCCTAAGTTAAACTCACTTTAAGAGTGATGTTCACATTTACTGATACCTAGCCACAAATCAAAATTAATCTAGTGAAGTTGTTATAATTCCACATGTCAAATAAATACACTAATGTTTCAGAGGTGTTCATAAATGATCATTTAATGCTATTTGAGTGCATATTTTTGAACTTCAAACAATTTGAATGCCTACACCCAAAATTTGAGATGTTTTGAAAAGAAAAAACATTAGATGATGACTTTTAGAAATGATTATCTTTCTGTTCTATTTAGAGCATGTGCTTCAAATACACAGTGATATAATAAGAAAAGTTTTGCCTTGTCATAAGCATAATTGTAGCGCAAAGGATAATAGGTATACATGAATGTTTATTTAATCAATAGATGGCCTATATTTGAATATTGACTATTTGAGTTTCTGTTTCTACATGACTTTAGGAATATTGTTACTCTACAGAAGCCATAGCTTTTCCATCTGAGTTTGTAGACTGGATAGAAGGAACAGATAAATTTACTATGTTAAAGTGTTTTGAAAATTATGGCATATGTCTCTATTTTCATAATAATTTATTTCAAATGCATGTATACATTTTTAAAATTCGCCTACATATATAACTACCCACTCTGAAAAGGTAGATTTAAAGAAGCTCTGGTAGTCTTCTTGTCACCTTGTTGACATCCAGTGTTGATTTGGATGATACTAATACCTTAGTCATTGTCGCTTTCCTCTTTCTTTCATGTATTTCAATCCAAAACTTCTCCCTTGCTTGAAATGAGCAGTGTATCTTTTCTAAAAGATGTTCCTTTACACATTCTTTTTTCTAGATTAATTACGAGAATTGTGCTAAATCATAGTGTACTTTTAGCTGTGTCCTGTTTACAAATGTATTTCACAAGGGTGTAGTCTGTGGCCTCGGAACCAGATAAAGTTAGCAATTACCAACCCCAGGATGAAATCTCTGCTCTTTCTTTTATTATCATAATAGTCAAAGTTGTCATTTAATCAGCTAGTATAGGGACGTAGAGAGGACCTATGAAGTTTTCGGCAAAAGGATACAATAAAAGGATACAAAGTTCAGACTGCAACTTAGAAAACTTGGATTTTTAGTAAATTTTCTTAGAAGTAAGAAGTGAGATTAAGGAAGAGAAAATCAGTAAGTTTAGGGCAGACTCAGGATTGACTTGACACTGGGGATAGAGAATTTGCTTTCCTTCTTATGCGAGTAACTTGAAGCTGGTAAGTGATAAGGAAGATCAGGATGTGGTAAGACAACACCGCAGCTAAAGGAAGGGGCTTTGACTGCCATTCACTATTTAACACACTTGGTTTCACTTGAAGACTCAGACACAGTCAAGTAAGTATAAAATAAAATAAATTTTGTGGAGCACAGAAAGTACAATCTAAACTAGGTCAGAGCATAATGCTGGGCCCAGATGTTTGAGAGGCTGGAATTCAGGAGATCAGCCAGTCTCAGACCTGGGATAGAGCTGAGTCTGCAGGCGCAGTCAAGTGGTCCTGGCAGTGCTAAGAGGAAAAATGCCGGTGTAGTGATTACCAAATTAAGTTTCATCTCTATTGTCTAGAAAGCCCTGTAATCTTGAGCAAGGGGTTGGACAGGACAAGTTTAAAGATCCTTTCATATATATATAAAATCCCTATCAACAATAGTTAATTTCTACTATACCATTTCTCTAAAACACAACTCTATATGTAAAAGGTCTTTAAATTGTAGCCTTTATGATCAGATACTTATACTGTCTCTGTTCATGTACAAACCCTATTTGACAAGAGATAAAGCATAGAATTCTGAGAATTCATGTACCCAATCTACTTATAAGAGTTCTATCTTTGTACCTATGGCAGAAATGCCACCGAAGGCATCAGATTTCATCAAGTCTAATCAATGTAAGGGAATGCACAAAATAAGATGGGGTCCCATCTCTGAAATTTTGCTGCTGCTCCAGCTACATGAGATTGATTTTTAAATTCTAAGATATGGGCACCTCATGTAATATAATATTGTTTATTTCTATCTACCTTTCTTACTCTTTCCTGAAGGGCTAACACTAGATAGTGGAAGAAAATGATTGTGCCTAATGTCCTATATGAGTTTCCTAGGGCAGCTGTGACAAAGCACAGTACCAAAATATAACCACACAAATTTATTGTTTCACCCTTCTGGAGGCTAGAAGTTTAAAATCAAGGTGTCTGCAGGGACATGTTGTTTCTGATGGTTCTACTGGAAACACAAGCCAACCTATAAAAGTCCTCAATGAGGTTTTGGGTACTTATATTGTAATATGCTGTTTTTCCATGTGGTGTCAATCTTTGTAAGAGTTTTTCTGCATGATTCCAGTATGTTCAAGTAACTGTGGTTGAGTTTAGCAACTGGCTGCTCCAGGAATTATATGTTTGGGGGCAATGATGGATCAAAAGAGATTTTTTTTTCCTCTTTTATTTGGCTTGCGAAGGTCCATTACAGAACCCTTGTTCAGTTACCATTAGGGCAAAGTGAAGGAGGAGACAGATTGAAAAGGAGATTTGTGCAGGGAGTTCTTCTGCCATCTGATATTCTTACTATGCTGCTGCTCACAGTTTCCCTTGCCTTGCTGCCAATTTGCCAACTTTGCTTAAAAAGGAAGTTTGATCTGACTTTTAACGTTACTACGAAGAGAACTTTGTTTTATGTTACACAAAAATGGCTCTAATATTAAAAGATGAATCCCTTTTGCCTCTAAACATATGATTAACCATAAATTATCACACTAGACCTGATCATGTCTTTCAAAAGCCTATTAAAAAACAAATTGGCCGGGCGCGGTGGCTCACGCCTGTAATCCTAGCACTCTGGGAGGCCGAGGCGGGTGGATTGCTCAAGGTCAGGAGTTCGAGACCAGCCTGAGCGAGACCCCGTCTCTACTAAAAATGGAAAGACATTATATGGACAACTAAAAATCTATATAGAAAAAATTAGCCGGGCATAGTGGCGCATGCCTGTAGTCCCAGCTACTCGGGAGGCTGAGGCAGTAGGATCGCTTAAGCCGAGGAGTCTGAGGTTGCTGTGAGCTAAGCTGACGCCACGGCACTCACTCTAGCCTGGGCAACAAAGTGAGACTCTGTCTCAACAAAAAAAAAAAAAAAAAAAAAAAAAAAAAAAAAAAAAAATTAACCTTTTCTCTCTAGGCTGAACTCCCTTGTTAATATGAAAATCAGGAGTAATTCAGGGCTCTTAGCTTTTGTTATCCCAGCCATATTCCTTTGTGTTTTTCAAGTCGAGTTGTGACTGGAGAGTGAGCTATACCGGCTTAATTAATTTAGTTAAGAACCAATTAAAAGCAGTATTTTGTGCATGAGAAAGCTTGTCTGAAGTGTTTTGAATTTCAGCCGGAGTTTCCTCATTACTCAAGCTTCTATACAGATTGCTTGTGCCTTGGTAGGGGTGGCGGGGGGCAGGGGAGGTACTTACTTATTGAGTAAGACATTACTAAATTTATCACTGTAAGTGAATTTATATGGGTTTTCAGTTCTAAAGAAGGCAAAATTTATATTTACCCTCACAAATATTTACCACACAACAAAATTTTGACCAAAATTTCTTATTATAATAACAAGGTGGTCAGTTTTACTAGTAACTAATCCATATACTTTCTTCCTCAGTACATTAATTGATATAAACATGCACTACAGCAAGATTAAAGGGTGATGCACTCTTTCTGCATCCTTCCCACCCTATTAATTCTACGTGTAGCAATGTGATATAGTGTATTTTAAAAGTAATGTGATCTAAAACTAGTGGGGTCTTCAGAGTTTTGCCTTATGTGAGCAGGTGTTGTTTAGACAAAGCACTAATACATGACTCTTACCAACAGGTTCTGTAGGTTCCTATGTGTTATTTGTACCTATGTATGAGGTGAAATTAGCACATGAATAATGCATACTGGGGAATAGTGAAAAGAGTATTGTGCAGTGAATTGGCCGATCTAAGGAAGAGGTCAGCAAATATTTTCTGAAAACGGACAGAGAGTAAGTAGTTTAGGCTTTGTAGACCAAACATTTCTGTCTCTGGTCTCTGTCACAGCTAATTATTAAATAACTCTGAAGTTGCAATGTGAAAACAGCCACTGATAATACATAAATTAATGGATGTGGCTGTGTTGTGATAAAACTTTATTTAAAAAAGCAGAAGAAAGACTGATTTTGAACTAGGGGCCCTGGTTTTCTAACCCTTGTGTAGGAGATAGAGACAGCACTGACACTTAGTGGGTGCACAAGAATTTCATGTGTAGCGGTGCCCACTTTCCTTATCCTATGATGAGGAGGTTAGGCTAAGAAAGCCAGAGGTCTCCACAGCTTTGTACTTTTAGGATTGTATAGAAAGCTAGTCTCTAGAAATAACCCCTAGAATAGCTCTAGGGACAGGTAGTTGATCATCCAATATCCTCTTTTTAAAAAATCTCAATACAAGAAAATGCAGGAACTTCTTTCTTTGTGTATGGATGTTACCTAGATTAAAAATAGAGAACTGAGAGCAATTATAACATTGATCCTTTAAATTCTCTAGTTTCTGGAGGCCATGTACTCTGTTAAAGGAAAGAGGTAAATATAACACTATTTAGAACGATTTCAAAGAACTATAAACTTTTGAGTTAGAAATAGACTTTTCAAACTTGCAGATGAGAATTTGAATATTAGAGACACAAATGCTGGTAGAAGACCACAAGCCTGGAAGACATAATGCTGGTAGAAGAAACTGGCTTCCATAAAAACATTTTTTAGATGGATAAATTTCTATTGGGAAAATTCTCTTTCCTGGAACACCTCATTACCCAGCAATGTAGAATAAATGGGGCATTGCTGTCTATTGATTTGCCTCCGTAACCTCTGTAACTAAATGTGGCCTCAGGCAGTTCTGCAAACAGAAGAATTCCTGAACATTTAATTGTTGTTTGAATGATTTTTTATTATTACTCAGGGATCAGAATTTCTTCCTATACTTTCTATACTTACTTTAAATATATATTTTGTAGAGTGTCTTTTTCAGGATATCAGAGTCAGTCACCTTTTACAAGTATTTCATTGAATGTATACACTGAGAGTAATTTTACTGCAGTGTGACTTGGAACTACAAATATACAAGTAATCAGTCATCATCACTCAGTTTCACTGGATATACATTCTTGCATGCATATGTTTCACTCATGTTTAGAGTATCTTTCTACTTTTACTTTGAACCTCATCCTTAACGAAGTTCCCACTCATATCTCTGAGAAACTACTATTCTATATTACATCTTCAGGTCTCTATATGAATTGGAACTATTTGTTCTCTGTGAGATTATCCATATAATGATTCTATTGGAGTCCATGCATAGGAATTTTTTACCCTAGGGCTTTTATTTTTTTCCTTGAACATAGGATCCATTATTAACATCTCTTGAACAGACATGAGAGTTAGTTATATAATTTAATTATTGCATTCCTTTTATCAAAAGTAGCACATGTAAAATCTGCTTACTATATACCTGCTCAGACTAGTAAATACTTTTTATGATTTTTTTATGTTTTACAATAAGGAGATATATAGAATAGTTTAATTACATGGATATTCTGTGACATGTGTTTTGGATCAGATTTATGTGACAGAATTTCATGAGCCACAAAGTTTAATTCGCCTTCCCTATCCCTCAGCTATTATAAAATTTTATATTATTGCCATTTTAACAGATAAATGTCTCAGACAAATGCAGATTCCTGCTCTACCAAAAAAGTTTCTTTAATGTACCTCTTAGTTATTCTGCTGAAGTTTTCTGTCTGTGGCCACTTTAACTAATAATGCTTGGAGAATTGAGTATGTGTGAAGGTATCTACCCAGTGATTTGTTTCATTTATACAACTATTCCATGACTACACTGCTACGTATTTAAAACTCCACTTTTTACAAAAGTCTCAGAAGTGTTACAAAATATGGAGGAAGCTGTAAATATTGATTGAAGATTATTTCTCTTTAAAGAATATCAAGTTATTTGAATGTTCATTTACATCTTTGTTCAATATGGCCTAAAATTCTTTGCTCAGTCCACTTTAATTTTAACAAAATTTATGACAGTTCTTTAAAGATTTTAAAGTTATCTTACTTATTCTGTCAGATAGTAGTATACTATTATATTAGAGAAAAATTGTATATATGTGAAAAACAATAAAATTCAATCTAGCTGGTAAGGGATAGATAATTCCATGAATTAGGAAAGGTAGAGGGAAGAAATCCTCATTGATATTTGATAAAAAATGTCCATAGTATTGCCAATTACTGCAAATATACTTTAACTTACAAATATGGTGTTTTATGCTCATTCTTCCTCAGTTTTATAAAGGATATTTATCTTGCTTATAATATTTGAAAGTAGGTCATATAATAATTATATGAACAACCAAGAAAAACAGAAGAAAGACTGAATTTGAACTAGGGGCCCTGGTTTTCCAACCCCTATGTTAGAGATGGTGATGGCACTAACACTTAATGGGTGAACAAGACTTTCACCAATGTGAAATATATATTATAGCCAATATAATAGTTGGCTGTAATAACTTGAAAGTAGATCATATAATAATTAGTTTTATATTTTCATATAGCCATAAACAAACCACCTTTAGAAACTTTACTAATATAGTATTTGAAAGGGGAATTAAAATAAAGAAAAAAAAGTGATTCAAAATCCTAAATTTCTAGATATCTCTAATTTTATAGTGTTATTGTGTGTGTGTCTCTGCTACGTATCTGTTAATCTTTTTTGAACCTTTCATCTGGTAATCTGTAACTATGACTAGATTGATCAAAAAGTCTACATAATCATGAATGAAGAACACTAAACACAAAATGAGGTTTGCACATTTTGTCTTGAAGAAAAAACCAAGAAGACTGAGGAAAATATTGTCTGTTAGAAAATAAATTATTTTCATTGGAGCGTATCCTTTAAAAAAGTATTTTTATACTTTCTATTAAAATTGTTCATCACCAATGCTCTTTGGGATTGTATCACCCAGAAAAAGCAATGCTTAAGGCAAAAGGTTGAAAATTCTCTTAACAAGAAAAAAGCACTATGAGGTTTTCAAAGGAAATACAGAATGTTTCTCTAATAAGCGCATTAATAACTTGCAAATGTGTTGTCACATTTAGGGCAACAATTTATAGTACATTTCTCCCTAAGTGTAAGAATTTCTGCATTAATTTAAGGAAAACATAAAGAAAAAATAAAAACTAAGCAAAGTTGCTTGTTGAAACAGTTCTAAATTTAAAACTTAGTTGACTTAATTCTTACAATGACTACACTATGTGTTGACAGCTTTTCCTAAACTATTCAGTCATATTAGTTCACATATATGCTCATATCTAAATTCAGCTTATTGAGTTATTTTATGTTCCTGTCTTTTTTTTCTTTTTGTTGTTATACAGTGGTAGTTAGTTCATCACTGGAATCTATTTTAAATTTACATAATAAAAACTTGCCTATAAGCAATTTAGAGTAGTTCATATGTTAATATATACTACCATGCCACAGAATAATCATTTGATTTTAGTATTAATAATGATAATCATCATCATCACCACTTCTAGTATGATTACTGCTGCTATGGTGATTCCTGCCATTTTTTGAAAGCATTTTAAATACCAGATGTGAAATACACATTAGGAGAACTTTGGTTGCAATTGTCACAAACCAAATTCAAGCAAAATTCAGCAGACATGATGTATGTCTAAAGGATATCAGTATTAAGTGGAATACACTTGATTATTAAGGGCTGAATTAAGTTTCAACTCTGCTACTCGCTTTTCATAGGACCTCAGAAAAGTTATATGACCACTCTGTGCTCCAATGTCTTCCTCGCTAGGGTTGAAATAGTTACATCTGGTACTTTATAAGGTTATTGTGAGCAATAAATGAAATGTTTTTACAAATATTTAGAACAAAGCCTACTTTGTTGCGTGACTGTTTATATTAAGCTATTATTATTGCCTTTGTGTTGTCCTAGTTAAGGCATTTTTAAATCAAAGAGGTTCTATGCAGCTGGTCCTCAGGAAGGAAAGCAGTCTTATGGATGATATGGAAAACACAGGAAGTCCTTTCTCTCTTCTCCCACTCTGCATTTCTCTGTACATCTATTTTAATCTAGTGTATATTATTGTACTCATTTTATCTTTATTTATTATTTTTTCTTTTGAGACAGAGTGCCACTCTGTTGCCCAGGCTAGAGTACCATGGCACCAGCCTAGCTCACAGCAACCTCAAACTCCCGGACTCAAGCAATCCTCCTGCCTCAGCCTCCCAAGTAGCTGAGACTACAGGCACACACCAGCATGCCTGGCTAATTTTTTCTATTTTTAGTAGAGTCAGGGGTCTCACTCTTGCTCAGGCTAGTCTCGAACATCCTGACCTAGAGCGATCCTCCCGATCCTTCTGTTCGGCTTCCCAGAGTGTTAGGATTATAGGCATGAACCACCACACCCAGCCTTAAACTCATTGGAAAACTGAAAAACCTGAAGCTTATAAAGGCTAAGTACTTTTTCAAAATCACGTAGTAGATGCCATAGATAAGATTCAAAGTCTAGTTTACATAACTGCAAATCAATTGTGCTAAACACTACACATGAGAAGTTGACCAAGATTACTTAATAATGTTTCAAGTACTATCAAGTGATGATTTATGTAATTTTTCCATTGGTTAATTTTTAATGAATTTATAAACACCTATAGATGATATGATCAGATCTACATAACTAGAACATTCAATTTAGTTGGTTTTGAAAGAAGAGAGATGGATTTGCATCAATGTGTTCATATTCTACTGCTTGGTTTACTTGAGACCAGTGTTCCCTACTGAGACAACATAGCCATCCTACTCCCTAAAATAATTAAGTGAATGGAGGCTTTTAAAGATTGAACAGACTTTGTCCACTATATTAAAGCCATGTGATCTATTCAATTAATCTAAAGAAGTTAAGATATAGGGAACTGATAAAATGATTAATGAAGGCATCATAATCAGAGAAAATACTTAACTACAACAAAATGATCTTTGGTACTACTGACAATAGGCAAAAGGGAATTGAAACATTAAAATATAGTAAGTGACCTGTTAAAGTTATTAGAAAAAATATAGAAAAATATAATTTTAGAATATATTCAGAGTGGTTCTGGGTGAAAAAAAAATTTAAATTTAACCTTAGGAAAATATTGAAAGAAGGATAGATCCAGTAAATGTACTCTTACTATTTATATTCTAGAAGATATTTGATTGTATTAGAGTTCTTACTGAGAAATAAAATATATATAAAGATATTTACTATGAGCTATTGGCTCATGTAGTTCTGGAGCATGAAAGGCCCCACAACCTGCCATCTGCAAGCTAGGCACACAGGAAAAACCAGTGGTCTACTTCAAAGGCCTGAAAGCTGGAAGACTGATGGTGTAGATTCTAGCTCCAGGCTGAAGTTTCTCCCACTCTGAGAAACAGGAGTGCCAGAGCAGGAGATAGATGTTCCAGCTTAAATAGTCAGTCAGAGAGCGAATTCAACTTTCCTCTAACTTTTTGTTCTACTCAGGCTCTCAATGGATTGGATATTGCCCACTGGGGAGGCCATCTGCCTTATTCAGTACCAATTCAAATGCTAATATTTCTTCTGGAAACACCTGCAAAGACACACTCAGAAATGTTTAACCAGATATCTGAGCATCTGTTGGCCTAGTCAAATTAACAAGATAAAATTAACCATCACAACGGATTTCTCAATACTTGTGTCCAAACCATTCTAAGAACTTGGAATCGGCTTGCTAATTAAAAATTGGCTTCTTGGTGACCCATGAAGGGGAAAGAGGAAAGGAACAAAGATATGATTCTTGTTGATTTGGATTGGAAATTGTGGGGCAAAGACCCCCTTCAGGCTCAGGTTCCCCCCTCTGCCTCCTATAGCAATGGTGGACCAAATCAGTATTAGGTACTAGCTGGCTAATTGTAAATTTTGATGTGGTGATTATATAGTAGGATTCTATTACAATATCAACCTTATTACACTGATTGAGTTAATTGAAATTAATAGACTTTTTTTCTAGTTTAAAGAATTTAGAGGAAGTATAAATAAAAAGAAAGCTAAAAGTACATCTCAGAAGAGGATGATCAGTGTCTCATCATTTGAGCTGCTATAACAAAATACCTTAGACTGAGTGGCTTAACAAAAGAAATTTATTTGTCACATTTCTGGAGGCTGAAAAGTCCAGGATCAATGTGTGAGCAGAGTCAGTCTCTGGGGAAAGCTTGCCCTCTGGTTCATAGATGGGACTTTCTCACTAGGTCCCCACGTGGCAGAAGAGCAACGTAGATCTCTGGGGCCTCTTTTATAAAAGCATTAACCCCATTCATGAGGGTTCTGCTCTCATGATTGAATTACTTCCCAAAGTCCCTACCTCTTAACACCATTACATTGGTGTTTTAACATAGAGATTTTGAGGGGGCAAACATATTCAGAACATAATAACAGGAAATCAAAAATTTAGCAGTTAGAAAGCAAACTATATTTGTTAATTTTGCTTATTTAATAAAATATAGTTCAATTATAAAATGCACTATAATTGGCCTGTTGGCACTATAATGTTCTGTTTTATAGTTGTAGAGAATGTTTTTTGAAAGTATGAATCAGCATATTTGGAAAATATATTAAATATATAGAGTAATAAAATCTATCTTTTAAAAAAGGTATATTCAATTTTTAGTAAGGGAATACATATATTTTCTGAGTACTGGAACATACGGTCAAGTAATCTTGTAACTTTCATTCAAACACTGAACACAAGGAAAGCAAATGGGAAATAAGAGTCATTAATATCTATCTTGAAGACTATCAATGAAGACTATATCAGTATTTAAGTTTATGACACAAATTTGCAGTCTTATCAGCTAAGTATTTCTTAGGTCACAGATAACCATATGAAAATTAAAAGTTATTTATTACATATTAAAATTTCAATTTTGAAGATATTTATTTATTTATCAAAAATGTAATCTGTTATTTGAAAACCAACTGTTTCAGGACTTACACTTTTTTAGACTGTGTTTAGGACTTAAACTGCAAAATTTGCAGATTTAATATTCTAAAATGGTTAACACATTTTGGCATTATTGTTATTTCAAATGTTTCTCTAAAATGTAGATCAAGTAGTATTTTTTAAGACACAGAAAATGAGTTTTTAAAATTTTACTAGCATCATTACTCAGCATGTTTTTTATTACCCACTTGGTTCTAATATATTAAACTACCTGATAGTTCTATATTTTCCTAAGATTTATTTCCAATGTCCCTTTTAAAAAATATTTTAAAGTAAATCGAGTAGCAGCTTAATATAATCTATATTACCTAGTGTTATAAGCTAGACTGTGTCCACCCATAATTTATATGTTGAAGTCCTAATTTCCAGTAACTCAGAATGTAACTGTATTTGGAGATAGAGACTTTAAAGAGATAAATAAATTAAACAGAGGGCATTAGGGTTGGCCTAATGCAATATGATTGGCATTCTTCTAAGAAAAGGAAATTTGGACATAAAAATGTATGGAGAGAAGACAGCCATCTACAAGCCAAGAAGAGAGGCCTGGAACAAATCCTTTCGTGACATCCCTCAAAAGGTCCATCCTTTACTTCAGACTTCCATCCACTATGAGAAAATAAATTTCTGTTGTTGAAGCCACCTCATCTGTGGTACCTTGTTATAGTAGCCCTCAGAAATGAATACACCTGGAATTTACAGCAGCCATGATAATTAAGGACGGCAGCAATTAGCAACTACATTCATAAGTTTGAGTACTCTGTGAAGAAACTAATCTCTACCATAAGGTTGTTCATTACAGATATCATATGATGCATGACCTGCTATTCTGTCACACATAGTACAAACAGTAGAGCTGACAATAGATTTTGAATGCATAGCATACGAATTTGTTATTGTTATAAATATCACAGAACCTAAATGAGGCATTCCACTTCCAACACGGCAGTGTGAAGTGCTCTGACGACTCCTGCCCCAATGAAATTGGTAAAAATTATTTAAAATAGCAACCATTTAAACTCTCTAGAAATGGCCCTGCGGCATTCAGCAAATGAAGAAACATTTATTCTAGAAAATCTACTAAAAGTTGGTAAGAACTGCAAAAGTCTGTGTTTTTTCAGCCAAAATCCACAACATCCCTCCATCCTCCCAGCTAGAGGACAGGGAAATTCCATCCCATCTGTTACAGCCAAAAACACAGGGTGCACTCTCAGCCCATCTCCCAGTCAGAAGACAATCTTCCTGAGAAGGACAAGACATCAGTATTTCCTATCTTGCTCCTAGCTGCCTCTTGCAGAGGCTAACTTCTGTGCCAGTGTTGGCCCAGAAAGAAGAGCATCATTGTCCTCTCCCCAAAGCCAGAGCAGTGGCTCCGAGATCTTGCCAAGGGGGAGAAGCAGACTGTAGAAGAGGCTCTAATCCTGCCCAAAGGAAATGACATAATTTATAACCGCGCATGGAGAAAATCAAGCCTAAGGGTACTCTCAAAACAGGAAAAGTTGTTGTAAAAGGCAGTCGGAAGGCGATTGACAAACTCATTGGAGACGTAGGACAACTGTAGTTCTGTTAGTTTATGGACAGAACAAGGAAAGAGACATTGGAAGAGCCCTCTTGGCTCATAACAAATCTTAAACACTGAGCTCAGGAACTGTCTCTTCAAAGGAGCCCGGATTAGTCTATAAATCAATTTATGCCCAATGGCATTGTTGAAAACAATTGATCAATCAGGCAGCAATTAGTGGAGTTTAACAGCTGGGTGTGTTCAAGGAAAGAGACAGGCAGGGAAAGAAAATCCTACCAAACCACTGTCATCCCAGGGTGCCTGTGGGCATACTCCAGGCTGTGGTGAGCAGCATCAGAGGCTTCACCTAACAGCGCAAAGGTAGGAGAGTGGAGGAGGAACAGTCTTCAGTAAAATAATCACTAAAGAAATAAACAAGCTAATAACAATAACAAAGCCAGGATGGAGAAGGAGGTGGAAAAAAGGGAAGGCCAGTACACAGGGTTGCTACAATATACACAGTTAATTCTCATTATTCACCGTAATTATCATAAATTCACCACAAACACTGATTTTGTGAATACTGAACTATTTGGTCCTGGGAAAAATACAGGGTTAGTTTCCTGCAAACCTTTGGTCATAAAATTTTTGTCAACCCATCAACATATAATTTTGTTAGTCATATGTTTCTGTCTGAAGAAACTTTATGTAATATGTATTGACTACATAAAGTATGTAATGTTGATTCATTAATATTAAACACTAGGTCAACAGTACTATTACTCATGTCTGAACAAAGATTATCTAACACATACATTTTCTCCATAGGGCACAACATAGCTTCCTTGTGCTTAGACACATCAGACAGCACTTCAGCACTATGTATGACAGGCGGTCGTTTTCAACAGAGAAATCACAGACATAAAGCACAAAAAAGTGGCTCTAAATAAATCATGAAAAGGACACTTGTTTACAATATGAGAGTAGAACTATGAAGGTTGCCATGTTCTATCTCGATTGGGAACATGTGCATTGAATGACTGAAATTGTTCACTACTCTGCTCCTATCCATGAAAGACAACAAAAGCACAGTGAATATTGATGTGGGAATGACAAATAATTTCAGCGAGTAGGTGAATTCACAAATACAGAATTTGTGAATAACGAGGATCAGTCATATGATTTAAATGGTCTAATTTCCAACAAAAAATTATAAGATGTGCAAAAAAACAGGAAAGTATGACGTATATAATAAAAGAGTAGACAACAAAAACAGTGAAAGCAAACACATGCCTCATTTGAAAGGCATGGCCTTTAAAGTAGCCACTATAAATATATTTAAAGAACTAAATGAAACCATGATTAAGCAAGAAAAGGAAGGTGTGATGACAATGTTCACTATTTCTTGTAATTGAGCCGATGATGAATACATGCCTTGATACAAATTTTCATTTAGTTTCCCAAGAATAAGGTATGCTTAATTGCTGGAACAGGTCACTGAAAACCTGTTGATTGACATAGATTATTTTCATACAATATATGAGCTAATTATATAACATATGTGAATGATGCTTTTATATTAAGCCCAATGAAATAAGGTTAAAAAATCAGAATATTGTAAGAAGACATGGTAAAACTATTTTTCATTGTTATATATTCACACCAACTGTGTCCTTTTATTGCTTAAGATATATTATCTGTAAGCAATATATAGCTGAAATTAAAAAAAAATATTTAATTTGTGCATTTTAACAAATGGCTTAAAGTCTGTTTATAATTTTGGTTGTTACTGATAAATTTCAACTCATGTCTACTGTTTTTTCATGTTTTGTTCTTATGATTTTCTCTTTTTCTTTAAATTCTTTCTGAACTTTTCTTGGATTATTTCTTCCTTGTTTATTTGGAAAGTGTACAGTTTATTTCTATTATGTCATCTATTACCTTCAATATTTTATCAAACATACTTACTTTCATAATTTCCTGGGTCTAATGTTACAGTGCTTTAATTCCTCTTCTTCAAAAGAGGCAAACCTCAGTGCTCTTTAACTCTTCTATGAGTTATCTCACTATCTTATTATTGAGTCCGTTGTATCTTGTTGTTTAAAATATTTATTATTTCATTTCTATTTTTTAGCATGTTTTGACAAAATTTTAGCTTGTATTTTCTCTGAGGTATTTTTCTAGTTTCAGGGTAACTATTTTTCATGCTGAAATTTATGTACTTCATTAATTCATTTACTAGAAACTATAAGTTGTAAATTATTATCTCCATATGCCAAAATGTCCCTATTATTTTTTTTTTATTTTTAAGTGGTAGTTTAGCTAGGTTTAGAATTCAAAGTTGATAATTATTTTCCTTCATTATTTTGAAAATATTAATCCAATTTGTTTCTAAAATAAATTTTTACTCAAAAAATTTCTATTGTATAAATGTCATTTATCTATAAATCATTTGTTTTATCTTCTGAGTAACTTCTATTAATTCTTTATCACTGTAATTATTTTCCATATAAAATTTCTGGATTTGGATGTGTTTTACTTTTCCTCTTCAACACTAGATTTTTACTTTGTTTTTCAGGATTTAAATCTTACTTCAATTCTTAAAATTTTAAAGGCATTTTGTTTTTTTGAATAGTGCCTCTGTATTGTGTTCTCTGCTCTATTGGAACTTTCGTTAGATATCAATTGGAGCATCTCAATCTCTTCTCCATTTCTTAAATTCATTTTCATGTTTTAATTTTCTTATCTATTTTTTTCATTAATTCTCTGCTTAGTTGTGTCTGATCTAACCTATATTTTTTCCATCATATTAACAATGAATATATATATATATATATGTATATATGTCTATAATTTCCTATTTGGTCTTTTCAATTCTATTCCCTTAGGTCTTGATTTATGTCTATTTCTTACTTCTTTATAAGTTATTATTCTTTCTTTGTGGTTATTTCTACTTTTATTTCTTTGGGTTCTTTAACACACTTATTTTATGTTCTTTTCATATTTTATTTTATATTTCATTTTCTATTTTAATGAATTAATTTTAATGAGCAATCTGAAAATAAAGCATTAGAACAAAAGTGGGCTCCTGGATGGGGACTGGTCACAGGAAAGACCAAGCCATGATTAGAAGCTTAGAACTTTCAACCCCTATCTTCCCATCCTCTGTGATGGAAAAAGGGACTAGAGATTGAGTTTTTAATAGATCATACTTATCTAATGAAGCCTCCATAAATGCCCTGAATGACAGTGTTCAGAGAGCTTCTGGGTTGGTGAACTCATTCACGTGTCAGAAGCATGATGCATCCCAACTCTATGTGGACAGAAGCGCATGGCTCCTCCAGACTTCACCCTATGCATTGAGTTGGCTTTTCATCTATATCCTTTATCATATCATATGATTTACTAATAAAACAGTTTCCTTGCATTCTGTGAGAAGTTCTAGAAAAATAATGAATCCTGAGGAGGAGGTTGTGAGAATCCCCAATTTATAGTCTGTTTGTCAAAAGTTCCAGGGGCCCAGAATTCGGACTTGAAGTGGGGGGAAGTCTTTTGGGACTGAGCTTTTCACCTGTGGAATTTGACTCTAACTCCAGGTAAATAGTGTCAGAATTGAGTTAAATTGTAGAATACCCAATTGGTGTCTGGTGGAGAATTGCTTGGTGGGTGGGGAAAAATAGCCATGCATGTGGAGTCAGAAATGTTCTGTGTTGTGTTGGGAGTATAATAAGAGAAAACAGTCAGTCAGTCTGTTGTTTTTTTCTTATTATACACTGAATAAGAGTAGATTTTGATGATTAGTTTCATGCAAATCAAATGTAAAAATAAATGATTGGTTAATTATCCAGAAGGATTATATATTAATTTATTTTGAAAACTCTAATTGCCAAGTAGACCAGAAATTTGTATCAACTCATTAGCTAACACACTTCTTTCTGATTGGGAAGCCAAATTAAGATGAGAACCATGTTAAACCAGTAAATATTTATCAAATGAAATTGAGGTTTTTATTTCTTTTGTTTTGTTTATAAACTCAACTGCCAATCACATAACAGTGACTCAACAAATAACTTTCATTGTTCTTGCTTCTCAAGTCAATCATTTAGTGTTTGGAGTTGACATGAAAGTTCTAAAATGATTTTTAAGGGGTTGGCTGATTTAACAACTAAGAGAATAACAATGAGAGCATTGAGAGACTTTTGAAAGGTGGGCTGAGTATCATGAGTTACAACCTGCCGTCCTGAAATGCAATGCCAGTGAAAACATTTTTGACAGACAATATTTAGCATATATTATTAATAGTAACTTTTAAATGAACTTTTGCACTGTATAGATTGCAGAGATAATATAAACGTTCCTTCTAGGGTCTACAATTAATAAATCCAGTAGTTAAAAATGAGAAACCAGAAAGTTCTAAGGGAGCTATGGTAGCACAATGAATGATCCTTCTTCATCTCATCTACCTGTTATTCTTGTAAGATTGTGTATGGACTCTACTTCTTCTTTGTGTACTGTTAAAGTAAAAACAACACAAAAAAACAAAAACTCAAAGTTTTTCTTTATATATAGTATTACAGATGGCATTCAAAAGCAGCAGATAAACTATTATCATCATTTGGGTTAAGTTTCTGCCTTTTGAATATGTTAATTGTACAAAAATTGCTCTTTTCTAATCTTTTCTTCATTTTTGTATTCTTTGTTCTATTGTCCTTAAAACTGGTCTCATGAGCTCATTTGGTCATCTTAATTTATCAAAGCATTCTTTGGAAGGATTTGAGAGTACAATCTCCTAATGATACACAAGAATTATGATAATCTATGGAACCAAATCATGATTCCAAAAGAAATATATTTGCATGGATTGAAAGCCAATATACAAAACGTGTCAAACAGCCTGATACTAGTGCAGTTTCACTGATTCCACAATAAAAATGAACTTCCATTGTATATTTTATTGCATGTTTAAAATTCAAATGGAAATAGTCTGGTATATATATATATATATATATATATATATACCAGAAGAAAATTTTAAGTGCACTTAATGTATTTTGTTAATATCAAAACAATTATTTTAACATTGGTATGATTTTTTTCTGTTTGATTTTTCTGAACTTTTGTTTCAGACTAAGCAATCTCCAGATTCTATAAAGTTGATTACTGATAATTTCACAGAGCAAAGATCCTTGGGAATGCTTCATCTGAAGATGAAATTGCAATTGTACTTTTTTTATAGCATTCACTTGGAAATTTGTAGTGATTGCTATTACAAACCCCCAAAAGGGTTTATTTTACTACTTTGTATCAAGAAATGATATTTTGCATTTTAAATGGTTGTCTGTATTGGAACATTAATAAATTTATTGGAAATATAAGTATCATCATTTAATATATAAATTATTAGATAGAAAACCAATAAATTCCTAATTTTCTTTGTAAACCCATTATATTCTCTGAAGAAAAGGGAGTGTCCCTTTATGAAGACATCATATACTACTCAAATAGAATAGGAACTTAGAAATTCTCTATATTCATCTCATTCTCAATTCAAATATTTCTTCTTCTGAATAAATAATAATTCATTGTTTACTGGAGCATTTTCAAAGATATGAGCCCACTAGTCTCTGTCAACTAATAATTTGAGCATTTCTCTTTATTTTATGGGTTTTTTTAATTCCTGTAAAATATCATCATTTACTCAACAAATATTTATGGAGCACTGTGCTAGGGATAAATAATTAAACAGAGCTTGCGGTTAAGGACTTGTCTTCAAATGGAAAAATGCACCAACAGCTGCTAATTCCTACCTCATCACAGAGAGAGGATTGAGGTATTTGAAGAGATGTTGCTCAAGTGACTGCTTCCAGACACTATTATCCTTGTCACATTCCTTCTGGATGCTCTCTAGTTCAGCAGAACTTTCATAAATATGGAACCAACACTTTCATAAATATGGAACCAACACTTATTATTAGAACTCAGGGTATGTATGCCCATGGAAAAAAAGTAAGTGGCATTATTGCTTCCTTTGATAATTTTATCTTAAATATAGACCCTTCCTTATATTTTCCCTATCATATGTTCAGTATTATTATTTTGAGTCTATTGTCTCAGGTTACCAAACACACTTTATGTTATCTTGTCTAGTATGGTGCCTTCCATACTTTTGCCAGTTTCCTTTTCTATATTGTAAATTTATCCATAAAAAAATAAGGTAGGGTCAATGAAAAAATCCTAATCTATGTATCTCGATGAGGACATAGAGTCTGTGAAAAAACAATGTTATATACATATTTTAAGATGATAATTCAGAGTTTTAATCTCATATTCAAATGGGTCATAAAACTTCATTGTCTTCCAATATATTTAAGAACTGGTGCTCAAAAAATAAATTAATAATATCAGAATGCATTGGACTTGAATTTAAACTAGTATTAACTTCTCTATTGTATAATACAACCTTCCTTTAAGTCATGATTTTGGTATTACACTTACAATCCACAGTAAGCAAATTCCTTACTTAATATTAAAATGTTTCACAAGTAAAGAAACACCAAGTAGAATAAATTGTAAAAAAACAAAGCAAAACAAAACCAGAATGCTTGTTTGTATAAAGTGCAATAAGATTTTAATTACCTAGAGAAAATTTTTCAATTAACGTATTCACTTATGTTTTTTGATGAACCCATGCCCCCCTTAATCACAAAATCTGCAGTTGAAGAATGCTTTGTTGAAGTTTTGTGATATACTTTCAAGGAGATATACCACATCTTCGTAATCAAAATCCTCAGCATGTTCTAATAAATAAATTTTACATATATCTCTATATTTTGAACTTAAAAATTTACTGTTGTAATGAATTGGTCAAAAACCTGACTATCATGCTAATTTATTCACACTCCTTTATTTGAAATATTTTTTTGTTTCCATAGTAACTCTTTCTTCTTTTATTGTATTGTTTATTTTCTTACCTTAGCTATAAGTTCTATAGAGGCATGGGCCATTTCTATCTTATTCTCTATTATAGCACCAGTTCGTAAATGGTGCCTGGCATATAATGCATGAACAATACATGTTTTGATTAAATTACAAGACAAAATGAAGGTAAAAGATCTGGGAAACAGAGGATGGAGAATGTCAGCCAATATTTCTTGACTTTGGTCACATTAGATGTGGGATTTTCCTTATTTCATTTGTGGTCAAAGATTTGATGTGTACTAAAAATATGTATAGAATATTCTTTCTACAAAAGATCTCATTAAATTTTAAGCCAGGCTTGACAGGCATGGATATTAGGAGAGCCCAGGTGCTAGCTTAAACACCACATCCTTTTCAACAATATATAAGCTGCTTTCCACTGCAGGGAAACATACTACAGCCCTTCACATTCGTCTTCCCACAGTGGAGGGGCGGCCATGCACTTCCTGGAGAATGAGCACATACTCTCCAGTGCGCTCAGGAGCTGGCTCAATTCTATGGGAATGAGGAGTAGGTACAATCTCACTGTGTTAGGGCATAATGGACTCTTTTAATTACACATCTACAGGGCTTCCTTAGCTGCTAGGAGACCCCACTCAAGTGTTCAATGAAGGAAACCCTCTTGATTCAAAGATTCAGGATATGCGGATTTGAATACCCACTGCATCCTGCCCCCCTGGTGCCACTCTAGCCCTCTGTTGCCTGCAGATGGCCCGGCCTGGCAAACACTCTCCTTGTTCAAAGGGAGATTAGCAGGTGTTAAAGACCACTGGCTCCTAAGCAAGGATTTTCCCTAATGTAATCAGAAAAATGAAAGAACATAGAAAAGGAAAGTTACAGATAGAAAGTAAGCAGCTGTTTGAAGCATTTTTTTTTTTTTGTAGAAAATGGATACTTGTGGATTTTTGATGCATAGAATCCCTTAGAAGTCTTCCCATAAAGAGAGGAAACTTCCTGTCTGACCATAAGATGTCACTTGGCAGATCCCTTTATCCCCCTGAATTGAACTATTGTACATTTTTATAGGCTACCATTCATGCATATATGAATTAGCAATGGAATAATCAGCATAATTATTATCCATCTCAGATATCAGAATTGAATGTCTAAGTGTGGATAACCAAGCACAAGAAATGCAAAGTTATTCAGAGTAGATACCTTTTCTGGGTGTATTTTATTTGAATCTGAATTATCTGAAGTTGTTAGGATGGTTGTTTACAATAACAATTTGCAATCATACCCAAGTAAAACAAAAGGTATACCTGGAATTACTTTTCTGTGTGATTACTTTGAAAATACTATTAAGACTTTTTTTTTCTCTATATGTTTTTTACATGCATCAATGCACACTAGAAGTGTCTTTCAGCAGAAGAATAGCATTTGCCTTGATTTAGGATAGGAGGCAAATCTATTTCCTGAGAGCTGCAATTATTTGTAGGACTCATAATTATATAATAGAATGCATTGGGAAAATAGTATTCAGAATCCATACTGCCCCCACAGCTGGATCAATATTCCCCAAGTATTCTTTTCACCTGGTGTTTTCTGTCTTTTTTTTTCCCCCTACTACACAAGGTTTATTATTATATTCTGATAATGACAATTTTCCTTTAGAAATTCTTCCCAAATCTTTATCTTTAATTTTCTCATTCTAATTTTTAATTCACAACCCACTTACCCCCAATCTAAGTAAATTAGAACCTTTCTACTGAAAGTTTAGACTCATAGCCAATAGATTTCCAGTGACAATGCTGTCAAACTAAACTCATCTCTTTAGCTCACAAAGTTCACTACAATCTGACCCATATAGCCAGTTTTTTAACCTTAGTCCTCACACATTTCCAATATTATTCGTTTGTTCTAGTGAAATTTCTTTCATTGTTGCCCATTTCACACTTTATGGTCATATCCATGAAGATAATTTAAAAATACTTATGGCATACCTAAGAGAAAAATGTGTATTAGTTTTTCATAAATGATTCATTTAAAATAAAATAAAATACATTTTTTCTTCCTAGCACACTATTTTTTATTCTAAGACTATATAGAAAGAACATTAATATAACAGGTAAGAGGGAAACCAACTTGTTTTGATATTTCTCAGTTAAAGTTCATGACAGAATGTTTTCAAAAAGCTGACCTACTCTCACATACACAGTGCCTCACAGAGAACAGCAAGACAGCTACTTAAATGTCACTTGTTTACTTAGGGTGGCTTGTATAACACAATAAATAAAGTGTGTGCATTACACTTTTTACAAACTATGCTTCTAAGCGCAAATTGTAGTTTAAAATTATTTTAAAACCATTTTAAACACTAAAACATGACAAAACAGCCTGTGAAAAATACATTTTGTATTTATTGCCACTGATTTTGTGATTCTGTGCATTGGTTTAGGGAACATATTGTCAATAGAAAGGATCAAATTTTTCAATGCATATTAGATCTCAAGTACTACTTTGCATATATCAACATATTTTATTTTATTGAATTTATTTTAATATTCATTTTCTGATGTTGTAGGTATTATACTTATTTTATAGATAAGAAATCAGAGTCTAAGAATTGAAGTAGATTGTACATACTTGCTTGTTCAGTAAGTGACAATACCATGATTAAACCAGGTCTATATAACATTTCTAGTGTGCTAATATTAGTAACGTTATCACATTGGTTTTAAAACACAGTTAATTTATCATTGTTAAGCGATAGAGTAGATCTTAAACCTGTGGAGCATTGTTATTTTGTCTTTTAGGGCCCAACTCCTACTTCTTGGTCTTCATTCCTTAAAAAAAGAAATATCATAGCCCCACAAAATGCAGTGTCATCCTGTGGTAATTAAAGAAAAGACAATGAAAATGCTAGTGTTCCATAAGTCAACTACGCATCTCTCGTGTATTCTGTATCTTTTGTTACCTAAAGGCATCATATTTCACTTGTTCTTCAAAAGACTCCTTTATAATATTGCCTGCTAATACATGCAAATCATATGTATAATATATATGATGTAAGAGGTCAGGAAATTTAAAAAACATTTGCTCTTAAAAAATATCATGCTTGAGATATTTAGACATTCTCAAAAGAAGCATTTAAAATGATACATTAAATAAATTCATTACAAATGGCTTTTTCAAATGAGGTTGCTAAAATTTAAAGCCACTTTGTAGCTTTTATTGCATGTTTGTAATTATTCACTGTGTAATTAACCATGTCATATGACAAAGAATGACAAGGTTCATAGTGCTGCTCATAATGTACACACCAAAATTTTCTAATTTTGGAGATAGCTTTATAAATTATGTATCAGTCAATGCTAATATTGAATCAAAGGCAAAGCTTACCTCTTTGGAAAGTCTTATTTAGGAGAATTACATAACTCAACATGATGACAATCATCTTTTTAAATATATATATATATAAATGCATATATACACAATACACACACATGTATGCAGCTGCTCTTGGAGATTCTGTAGACACTGTTAAACAACTGTACAAATATAGGAAGCATAGAAAACACATTTTACCTTATATAACATTAGACTAGAAAATCTCCCTAGATTCTGCTCAATGTTGATTTTAAACATTTTTTTTGTTTATTGAAATTAATAGAAAAATTTATATAATGAAATGTTTGGAAAATCAAAAGCAGAAATGAGTCATTGATGAATAAATTTCTTTATAATATTTGTAGTAAAAAAATGTGTGAGCATCTTACTCAAAAGGAAATAAAAAGCAATTTTCAAAAATTAACTATGTAGTTAATAAAAACATCAGAACATATCTGTAAATGCTGTTATGCCTTTTAATAGCTACTAGGCTGATATTTTAAATATATTTCCATAAAACTAATGAAATTCTAAGACCTTACTGTATCAGAGAGTTGTGTTGCTTTGTAATCTATTTAATTATTCTCTTTTTTTATTTATAAGATAGTACTATTTCAATAAATCACAATAGATTGTTGTTTCTTGACTCTGTAATATAGATCTTCTGTATTTCTTTTGGCCTAAAAATCAAATAAGATGATTATTTTTAAAAAACTTAAAAATAAAAATCATACTCTTTGATAAATATGACATAATAATTTTCAATGCCCATAATACATATTATTTTGAAGTTTGTCATTATTTATCTGAATCTTGTGGCACTTAAAATTTCAAGTCCTAGTATTTCTACCAGGATTCAGACTCTGAATTTGTCATTTATTATCTTGGCCTTGGACAAGGTACTTAGCCTCTCTATGATTCAGTTTCCCTCTGTAAAAGAGAGGAATATTAAATGAGTTAATCTGAATTAAGGTCTTAGAGTAGTGCATTTGAAAACTAGAGGTATTCCATAAATTTTTATTATTATTATAACTTATTATTTTCTACCTTTTTTTTTTTTGGCAGCAAGCCAGAGAGAAAAAAATATAAATGATTGGTCTTAATTTCTATCATAAATATCTTATTAAAGATTTTCATCAAATATTTTATCAAGGATTGTCAAAACTTTGCTGGATCCACCAGTGGTGAATTGGACATGCTTTGGAAGTAAGACAATTTGGTTTATTTTAAAGATGCTTTATACACATACTGTTGAGTTGTGTTATGTATCATTCTGAGTGCATGATTTTCTACGTCCTAACAAGATCACTTTTAATGCTCTAATCTTTAACAACAGGGAATAGTCAATGCGTTGGATGTGGGATTCCTGTGACTACTAAATAAAGCTGGCTGTGATATGCCAGTACAAAGGTAGAGACCATGACCTATAAATACAAAAAGTATGGCCTATGGGTCAAGATCAGCCTGAAGGAAAAGGATGAATGTGAATGTCACTAGACAAAGTAAAGCCTTGATTAAGGATTCATAACTGTACTCCAGAATAAGGCAGGAAAGTTATAACTGAAGAGCTACATCACTTGACAAAACTGTGTAAAAATTAAACACGGATAAAATAATAAACACAATATTACCTAGATTTTTTTAATCTCACTATGAGTCAGACATTGTACTAAGTACTTGCTTTCCATGGAATATTTAAATTTACCTTTCCAGCAAGGCTATGATGTCAGAATATTATAGATTATAGAACCAAATTCCACAGTATCTAAGATAGTTTAGGACCACACATGTGTAGGTAAAAAGGGATATTAAATTAGACAGATCAAATTTCAGTAATGCCAATCAGCAGATGGAAAGCATGGGAAGGTTAATTATCAAGATGAGTTAGTAATAGCAACACTGAAATTACCTGAGTGAGTATATTTGTTTCTTGTTGGTACTGTAACAAATTACTACAAATATATTGTTTTAAATCAACACAAATGAACTACTTACAGTTCTGGATGTCAGAAGTCTGAAATGGGTCTCGCCAGTCTAAAATCAAGGTGCTGGCAGGGCTGTGTTCTTTCCTGGAGGCTCTAGGAGAGAATCCATTTTCCTTCCTTTTGTAGCTTCTAGAGGCTACATGTATTTTGGGGGTCATGATCGTAACAGCAATGGCCAGTTGAGTTTTTCTCACATCTCATTACTCTAACTCAAACTCTTCTTTCTCGTTCACATTTAAGAACCCTATGATTATATATGATCCCAATAATACAGGATAATCTTCCTATTTTAAGGTTAGTTGATTAGCAACCTCAATTTCGTTTGCATTTAATGTAACACATTCACAGATTCCAGATATTATGATGTGGGCATGTTTGGGAAGCCATTAATCTAACTGCAGAAATAAAGAATATACAAAACACTTTGAGCTGCAGTTGGCAAATCCCAGGCATCAGAAAACTGAGATGCAACACTGAAATTCAGCAATGTAAAACCATGTCACACAGGTCGGTGTAGGGTACTCCAAGAGTTCTTGAACATTTTTCAGGGCACATTACTGAAAAAAGAATCTCTTTTGCCAGAGATCTACAAAAAGATGTGTAAACCCAAAGTTAGCAAACAGATTTTGTTTGGCCATATCAATACTTCTACATTCAGGTCTGAATTTTCTGTGTAACTGGCAGATCTGTGCCTGTAAATCATTCAAACCACTAGCACTGAGTAGTGGTTGCCTCTTTTCAATGGGTCATGCACTTCTGAATTCTTAACTGCTACTATTGTTTCCAAATATGGTGGTTTGTGTCAATTGTTACTTGGAATAACGCTTCTTGCTTTCACATTTTTTATTAATATATAGGAAAGAGATATCTCTTCAAGAATGGAGAAATCAAAGTGGACCAAGGACATGTATCCCAAGAAAAATATTAGAGCATATTTCTTTAATAATAAAAGTAAGCAGTGAGCAAAGAAAGTATATCTTACAGCCAGTCTGCTTCATTTGTTTATATGACTTGTTTGTTCCCTACAGTTCTGAGTTTGTGATCCTTGATCTCTTGTAATGGGTGAATAGGCATGCCTCCTGGGGACTTCCCAGGAAGTTAGTGTGACACCCTAGCTAGCTATAATTCTGCACTTCCAACTTAAGAGCAGTTTTATTAAGAACAAACAAACAAAAAAACCTATGTAATGATTTTATCTAGAAATTTTACCTCCCAAAGTGGAATTAAATTAAATAAGTACTGTGGGGGAGGCATGTTATATTTCTTTATTGAAAGTTTTTTATATTCTTTTTTTATTTCAAAATATTATGGGGGTACAAATGTTTTTGGTTACATGGATCACTTTTGTTATGCTTGAGTCAGGTTTATAAGTATATATTCTTTTAAAATGTTTTTAAAATTGTGTCTTATAAGATAAAAGTGATGTCTGGGTCAAATGCTAGACTATAAAATTGGAAACATAGCCAAGGGAAATATTTAATGAGTGAATTTAAGATTGTGATGCAAATTAGAAATGAAGCCAATTTTAGATGTCAAGAAATAGAGGCTAAAAGTTATGAAAGGTGAAGAAATGGATTAAAAATAACTCCATTAAAAATAAATCCATCACAAGGAATCATACTACTGACTATTAGGAACATAGTTTTACCATAATATCTATCTATTCACTTTTTATATATGTGAATGTTTATTTATCCATCCCTTTATTTAAGGTTTACTGAGCACTCTGGAGAACATATAGATTAATATGAAGTTGTATGTTCTAATAAACATGTAGCAGAACAGCTTTCTTCTTTGTTCATTATATTCTTAATATTTTTTAGTGTTTCCTACACCTGTATGTCCCCATATTTCATTCTAAGCTATATGGGCATTAAGGACAGTAGTCCATTTTTTGACTAATTAAATCATTAGATTTTTAATAACAGTGACCAAAGTGTGTCTAAAATATAACTTGCACTTCTGCTCAGTTCTTTTTCAAAGATACTTGGTCTTATTTCATGCTCTTTTTGTTGATTCATATCTTAGTTTATCTCTTTAGTAATCTAGTAATGTAAAACATATCTATGTCGTGGTGTTTTTAAAGTGGTACCATCATTTTCAATTCTTTGGAAGTGAATCTTAATTTTTCTATTTTACTTACCATCTCTCCTTCCATGGTTTTTCTTTGGTCATTTTTTTTTCCTAAGTGATATTATTAGTGCTTCTTCAATGTCAGCTTCTTAAGGTGTAGTTGAGTGGCTACAACCTGGCAATCACTTGCCAAATCGAGGACAAATATTCTGCCTTGCGTTAGATTCAAAAGGGCCTAGACCCAAGTATAAGACCCAGTTAGGCCTCTCTAGCAGTAGCACTTTTCTGGTATCAACTTCATTATTTGTTCAAAAGCTGTGCATTTCCATTTATTTTTTCTGAAAAATGTATTCAAATGTTGATTTAAAATTTTTGTCATAAATCACTAGATATTTCTATATGTTCACAGAGAGGCAAATATACAACAGATACAATAATCACTTTTCTTGCCAAAGTACCTATACCTGTGCACTTTTATTAATATA
This sequence comes from Eulemur rufifrons, assembly GCF_041146395.1. Classification (NCBI taxonomy): domain Eukaryota; kingdom Metazoa; phylum Chordata; class Mammalia; order Primates; family Lemuridae; genus Eulemur; species Eulemur rufifrons. The sequence continues at coordinate 37,675,470 of NC_090989.1, forward strand.
TATATTTTTTGAGCTATCTCCAATAGGTTAAACACTGCTGGTAATTAAGTTGGGGTCTTATGTATATACTACTCTTACAACCATTTGAGGGCAGAATTAAAGTAATTCAAGAAAAAAGGAGTTACCACCCCAAAGCCCTGATATATAATTTATTAAATGTATTTCATGGCACCTGGAGGCAAATATATAATTATAAATCCTTTATGTATCAGTTTCCTAAGTTCTCTATTATGAGATTTGCTTTGATATTTCCAGACCAATGGAGTACTATACAAGTTAGTAGTGGTAAAGAGTTAATGAAGTTGCTATAGGTAACTTGGCATTACTCAGTTAACTTAGACATCAGACTACTCTGGTTTATTGATCACAAAGAGAAATGCAGACTGTAACACAATTATTCCTTAAAAAGGAATGTATAAATATGTGTGTATACATATATTAACATACAGGCTTAAGAGATACAATGGAATAGTCTTAAACTTGCATTAATTTGGGGGGGCTTTGGAAATATTGAAGAAATATTGTATTTGATAGTAAGACTATTATAACTTTTGTTCCATTGCTCTCATTATAGAACTTTCCTTCAATTCAGCTTCAAATTCTATCCAATCTTCAGTAATACGGTGCTTATTTAGAAGCAATGATATCTATCATATCATTAAACTAAGTACTACATAGTCAAATTACGAGATGATTCAAGTCAAGTACACTGACAGTTAATTGTAATTTTCTTCTAAGTAAGAATATTCTTTTTTCCTCTCTGTCTACTTTCCCACAAGTTTAGGCAAGATTAAAGTCTCCAAAAAAACACTCAAAAAGCTAATTGGAAGAATTATAAAATAAGCCAAATCCAACATTCATATTAAGTTAGAAGTAGTCAAATCTTTCCACCTAGAGAAAAGATTAGAGGCTAAATAGAAGGATTTTGAAGGGCTCTTGTCACCAGAATGCCCTCAAGTCCCAAGGACCAAGGCTGGATCCATGTATGGAGGTCTGAATGCAAAACCTTAACAAAAAATATGTCTTACCTCATAAGAAGAACTTCTACATCTTTTGACACTTACACATTTTATACAACTCTAAATGCTTTTGATGCTAAGAAAAGGTTCAAGCTGAATTAAAGGGCTTTTTCTTCCTCAAATCTGGAGAAAGAATAAGTATTAGATTAAGCAGTTAACAATGACTGAAATAAGTACATAAGTAACAGTGATTTGGATTTCTTTAACTCTCAGTTGAGCTATGCATAATTTTACAAATTTAGTAGTTAGAATGTCACTGAGATATTTTTTAAAGTCTTAAATAGAAAAACTGTCATTGAAAAGAATGCTATAGGTGTTTAACTTGGTTCATCACATTTTTTGCATATTATTTCTGAATAATTTTCACTCATCACATCTATTAGTCTTCTGGTTTCTGAAATAAAAATTATTCTAGTAACTCATGTATGCATATGCAATTAATAAACTTGAACAAATCATGACTTCTTTGAGTGGTGTTTTTTCTATCTGTAAAAGAATAATGTCAGTATCTGCATCAAAGAGTTATTATGAAAATAAAAGTGGGATAGTGTAGGGGGTACCACTTTATAAACTGCAAAAGCCATTAAAGTAGTAGACTTAAAAATTGCATCTTAAAAGATAAATTTCTAGAGTAAAATAATATGTCAAATGAGTGGTCAGATGTTAACCACTAGACATGAATTTGCCTTTTTCAGGTCCCTGAACTAGTTGGAAGCAGAGAAGAGGAAGGGATCTTATAAAGTGTCTCTAACAACTCATACCTCATTAAAATCATCAGAAGTGACACAAGGAGGTAGTCCTCCTCAAAAGTTTCCAAGAGAAAGAGATTGTTGAATAGACACTTGAAGGCAAGCAGAAGTTTGCTAAACAGAAAACAGAGGGAGAAATGGAGTTTCACAGAAGAAAAACAAACTCATAGGAAAACGAATGGAAAAACCAAATGACTTACTGTAATGGATTCGGAGTTGTTGAGTGCAGAAAGGAGGGTGGAAACCTGTGAACAATGAGATTAGAAAGGTAGGCAGGAGGCCAATCACAAAGAAGCTCATAGATAATACATGGAAATTTATACAGTACCTGTAGGGTGAATTTAAACAAGGGAGTGACATGACTTTTAACTTATGTAAAGATCACTTTAACTGCAAAGTATGGATACTGGATTGAGGGGGAGAATTAGAAGCAGGAAGAAAAAGGATTTGGAAGAGTTTTGGCAATAAACAACAAAGGCATGATCTTAGATAGTGGCAACAGAGACAATATATTTGTGTTGGTTTCCTGAAAAGTGAAGGAAAAAGAAAAGGCTCTGTTTGGCAAGCCTTCATGACTAAATGATGCCATTCAAAAACAGGGAATATAATAGTAAAAATGAATATGTGATAAATATACTGTAATCATTGGAATTACTTTTTGGCGGATAGTGACAGAAGACCCAAGTAATGTGACTTTAACAAGACAGGAGTTTGTCTCACATAAAGTCCAATCAAATGTCCATGGCTGGTTGAGTTCCTCACAGTTCTGCAAATGTCTACTGGGCCTATTTGCTCTAGAATCCCATTTAAGTCCAGTGTTTCCTTATTTCTTTTCTTTTCTTTCTTTTTTTTTTTTTGAGACAGAGTCTCGCTCTGTTGCCCGGGCTAGAGTGAGTGCCATGGCGTCAGCCTAGCTCACAGCAACCTCAAACTCCTGGACTCAAGCTATCCTCCTGCCTCAGCCTCCCGAGTAGCTGGGACTACAGGCATGCACCACCATGCCCGGCTAATTTTTTTCTGTATATATTTTTAGTTGGCCAGATAATTTCTTTCTATTTTTAGTAGAGACAGGGTCTTGCTCTTGCTCAGGCTGGTCTTGAACTCCTGACCTCGAGTGATCCACCCACCTCGGCCTCCCAGAGTGCTAGGATTACAGGCGTGAGCCACCGCGCCCGGCCCTTATTTATTTTCTTCTTAGAGGATCTGTCCAGTTCTATCAGTGGGGTGTTGAAGTCCCCAGTAATTATAATGGTGCACTTTATCGCTTTGTTTAGATCTAGGAGAGTAGACTTTATGAATCTGGGTGTATCTGGGTTGGGTGCACAAATATTTAAGATTGTTACGCCTTCTTGATGAATTGTTTCCTCTACCACTATATAATGACCCTGTTTGTCTTTCTTTATTATTGTTGATTTGAAGTTCATATTATATGATATGAGAATGGCTACCACTGTTTTCGTTTGATTTTCATTTACATGGAATATTTTTTTTTTCCATCCTTTCACCTTGAGATCGAATGAGTTCTTGTAAGTTATATGTGTTTCCTGGAGACAGCAGATACTTGGCTTGTATTTTTTTTATCCATTCAGCCAAGCTATATCTCTCGAATGGGGAATTCAAGCAGTTCACATTTATTGAAAGAATTGACAGGTGGGATGCATTTCTGTTCATTCTGTTGGGTAGAACCTTACTGCTTTTTTTTACTTCTTAAACTATTATTTTGCATGGGCTCTGAACTTTAGTTTTCAGGAAATTTTACACTGGTGGGCTTCTATCATGATGATCAACATATAATGCAGATCTGAGTACTTACTGGAGGGCAGGTCTGATCTTGACAAATTCCCTCAGTGTTTGCTTGTCTGAAAAAGTATTTATTTCACCCTCATATAAGAAACTTAGTTTTGAAGGATTGAAAATTCTAGGCTGGCCATTATTCTATTTAAGAAGACTGAAGATGGGGCCCCAATTTCTTCTGGCCTGTAAGGTCTTCAGAAGTCTGTAGTTAGTTAGCCTAATGGGTTTCCCTTGTAAGTTACCTCGTGTTTACTTCTTATGGCTTGCAGAAATTTCTCCTTCCTGTTAATATTGGCTGCACTGATGACTATGTCTCATGGTGATTGCCTCTTTATGATGAATCTCCCAAATGTTTGTTCAGCTTCTTGTATCTGGATATTTAAATTTCTAGCAAGATCAGGGAAGTTTTCCTCAAAAAAGTTTTCTAACCCTTGTGTGTTTTCTTCTTGACCCTCAGGGATGCCTATAATTCTTATGTTTGGCCTCTTTAAATAATCCCATATTTCTTATACACTTTGTTCCTGCCTCTTAATTCTCTTTTTTTTAAATCTTTGACTGACTTAATTCAAAGGTGTTGTCTTCAAACTCTGAGATTTTTTTCTTTTGCCTGGTCCAGTTTATTCTTAAGACTTTCCACTGTGTTTTATATTTCTTTAAATTAATTTTTCATTTCCAGAAGTTCTATTTGATTTTTTTAATAATTACATTTCTTTAGTGAATTTTTCATTCATTTCCTGATTTTTTTTTTTGTGGTTTCCTTGTGTTGTTTTTCCATTTTGTCTTATATTTCATTGAGCTTACTTATAATCCATATTTGGAATTCTTTATCTGTCATTTCAATATTCTGATTTTGATTCATTTCCATTGCTAGAGAATTGATGTTCCCTTTTGGGGGTAAACTTTTGCCCTGATTCTTCATATTTCCAGATTTCTTTTGCTGATTCCTTCTGATCTGGGGTAGCCATCATTTCTTATTTGTGGATTTTCTTTTGTTTAGATAGAACTTTTTCCACTGCCTCACTTTTATGGATGTGTTTATAGCATATGTTGGTTAAGAACCTTTGGCTTTGCTTGTGTGTGCTTTGATGGCTGCCTAGGCTCTGGGTGGATGCCTTGCTTCTAGATATCCTTGGTGTGGTGGTTTTCCCAGTTGCTAGTTGTTTGTAGACTGTAGGACTGGTGAGCTATGTGAGTGGGCTGATTCCCTGCCTCTCTTTGATGAGAGAGGATGGAGGTCCTTTAAATTCTTTCTCTTTCCCCAGCCCCATGGTCTTCTTAACAGTGTGAGTTGTAATGGGTCATTCAGTTTAATCTCTGAAGCAGTAGGTGGTGCTTGTGGGTGTGAATCAACCTCACCCTATATGATTGAGTCAGTAAATGCTGTAAAGGGTGTGCAAATTGACTTCCCTGTCAATAGGTGGCACGTACTGGAAGGAACAAACTGAAATGTTCTTTTTGGTTCTTATGACTGGCTCTAGTCCCTCAGGAAAAGCACTGGAAAGCCCCAGGTGGTAGGTGAGGCCCTGGAACTTCAAGTTAGTCCTTATTCTCTGTCACAGCAGGGGTGGGTGGGGAAGTTTGGCTAGGTGGTGCTGGGTTGTGTGAGCTTGACCTCTGGCTCCACAAAAGCTTGGCAAGGTATCTGGTTCAGCAGTGGTTGAAGGTCTGCTTCCAGCTTCTGGGCAAAGTCACCAGGGATGGGCTGACATTGCGCCACCCAACCAGCAAGTCTGCTTGTGGAGGTGAGGCAATCTGAGAGTTACAATCTGGCAGTCTGGAGTGGGCCTCACTTCTCTCCAACCTTCCCTGCTCTGCAGTTTTACCCTGGTGTCTGCTGGCAGGCAGGAGCTCTAGCCAGCCAAGCTCTCCTGTGACTGTGATGTGGGCTGGGAGATTCCCTGCCCAGGAACCTGGCCTGAGCTGAGACCACAGGCCTCCTGTGGGGGGAAGAGGGCCCTCAAGCATGCCACAGCTAGGCCCCACACTGCACTCTCCCCCCATTTGCCCACGTGGGCTCCCTTGCCTCCGGAGACTAATTCACAAATCTCCCCTCCTTGCCCCTGAGCAATGTGATAGAGATTTGGGGGTATGGGATATGGCCTGAAGGCCCATCCTGGGACCCTGAAGATCAATCCTTGACCATGCCAGGGAGAAGTGTTCTGGTCCCAAATTGCCCACAGGGTGCCCACTCAGGTTTTATGTCCCTTCCCCTCGGTGTGTAACTCGCTGTGATGGAGTCGCTGGGAAATTAGCACCAGGAAGGGCTGGGGGGCAGGGAGGTCACAGTTTGAGCACCCCTCAGTCTTCTGCAGGATGCTAAGAGGAAAGGTCTGAGTCCCACTCTCTGCCGAAGTCTCAATGTGATGGCTCAATTTTCTCTCTTCACAGCCATGGGTGGGGAAGTGGAAGGAGATGAAAAAAGTCTCAGTGGAGGAAAGATAACACTCTCATCATGTCTGTTCCTCACTCCAGGAGGCCAGCCTCCCAGAATGTCCAGGCACTGGAGTCACGCAGATCACCTGGGACCCACTGGACCCCTGTGGCTCCTGCAGTCTGGGCCAGAGTTGGGGAATGTCTGTGTGGGAGCAAACAAGATGAAACCTGAGGAGTTGAAGCCCCCTGGGGAGGAAAAGGGCACATGGTGGGTAGAGAAACAATATGGTCCCTGTTGTCCTGGCTATGGTCTGTAGAGATCGGAGGCTCCTCAGAGGGGCCGGGAGCCCTGTCCATAAGAAGCTCCCAGCTCACTGGTGGCAGCAGCCTCTGGTTCATGTGGGCAGAAAGTCTCTCCAGCAGCTTGCAAACCAGTGAACTGTCAGAGATGTGAGGGTGAGAAACAAACCCCTTCAGGTACCCCTCTCACTGGACTCCAAGTCTCTTGGGGTTTGATCTCTGACAATTCCTTGTTCTTTCCTATTCTGCTCCACAGTTTCTTCCCATGGAGTGTCCTGAAGGTTCTCTAGACTTTATTCTTGTTGGTTATGTGCCCAGAAATATTTTTGATATTTTATTACTGAGGAAAAAGGGACAACTAGCTATCTCTGACACAGCTAATAAGTTCAGTAGAGTTTGATACCTTGTGAAGACTAGCACAAGATTTCACGAAGGTGGCTGAACATACAGGTCCAGAAGTCTGAAAAGAGATCTGAAATGACAATTACAATGTATGTGGTGGTTGGAGGAATGTGAGAAAAAGATCACAAAGAAAATGTGTGCAGAGTGGAAGTGGGCTGTTGATAAAGCCAGAGAAATATCTACTGATCAATTTCTTTGAAATTCTCTATCAATTTCTGGGTTTCTGTTCTCTGTTAGTTCTCTCAGTTTAAATTTTTTTTTCTGAAATCCTATTTTGCTTGTTGAGAGTGGTTGTCCCAAAACTTTCAGTACTTTGCTCTCTAATCTTCTTCAATTACATTCATTCTGGTAATGTGTATACTCAAGTGGATTTAACTACCACCAATATGCTGATGACTCTCCAATTCACATCCCCTTTGCTATGATCCTCTCTTCAGAGGATATGTAACATCTGTCTAGGATATTTCTATTCAGATCCCTCATCCACATCTGAAATCTAATATGCCTTTTAAAAATCCTTCTTCATTTTTCTCTCAGCACATAGCATCACTCCCCTGAACTATTTGTAGACCCATGATCAATTCTTCAGTCTTTATGCTTCAAATAATTGTAATATTTTCTTAGATGTTATTTTTTTATCTTCCTAAACAAGTTAAAATTCTCTGTGGAAAGAATTTGAACTCTTAATTTCTTTGGAGCCTTTTACTGTGTTGAATACATAGTGTACTATACAAAATACATATTGATAACTATGAAATAAAATGACACAAACATGGACCCTAAGACGTGATATAAAAAAGTAATATTTAGAAATTTTTCATTTGAAAACACTGAAATTTAATAGTAGAGGTAGCATAATATGTATCTCCCAACTACTGGTTTTGTTTTTCAATAAATTGGTATGTGATAAATATGTACCTTATAAGAATTATGTTCATATAGGAAAATGGTGCTTGGTATCGCTGGCAAGAGCAACTGCATCACACTAATACCTTATTTGGAATTAATATTCATACTAGGCCGGGCGCGGTGGCTCACGCCTGTAATCCTAGCACTCTGGGAGGCCGAGGCGGGTGGATCGCTGGAGGTCAGGAGTTCGAGACCAGCCTGAGCAAGAGCGAGACCCCATCTCTACTAAAAATAGAAAGAAATTATATGGACAACTAAAATATATATATACAAAAAATTAGCCGGGCATGGTGGCGCATGCCTGTAGTCCCAGCTACTCGGGAGGCTGAGGCAGTAGGATCACTTAAGCCCAGGAGTTTGAGGTTGCTGTGAGCTAGGCTGACGCCACGGCACTCACTCTAGCCCGGACAACAGAGTGAGACTCTGTCTCAAAAAAAAAAAAAAAAAAATATTCATACTAATTAATTTTATATCCATATAAAAATTTTTTGCACTAGTCCATCTCTTAAACATGTGCTGAACATAAGTCACTACATAAAGGCCTAGGAAGAAGCCCTAAATATAAGTACTTATCTTGTGTTTAAGGAGCTTTCAGTATGAATAAGAATACAAGGCACATGGACATGAGATACAATCTTAGTTTGTACACATAATAAGTGAGGAAACAATTTGATGGAAAGAGTAACCTCTGTGAATTAGGAAAGACTGCACCAAGAATCTGAGGCAGAGGCTGGGTGTGGTGGCTCACGCCTGTAATCCTAGCACTCTGGGAGGCCAAGGCAGGATGATGGCTTGAGATTAGGAGTTCGAGACCAGCCTGAGCAAGAGCGAGACCCTGTCTCTACTGAAAAAAAAAAAAAAATAGAAAAAAATTATCAAGACAACTAAAAATATGTATAGAAAAATTAAGCTGGGCATGGTGGCACATGCCTATAGTCCCAGCTACTTGGGAGGCTGAGGCAGTAGGATCGCTTGAGCCCAGGAGTTTGAGATTGCTGTGAGCTAGGCTGAAGCCACGGCACTCTAGCCCGGGCAACAGAGCAAGACTCTGTCTCAAAAAAAAAAAAAAAAAAAAAAGAATCTGAGGTAGGATCTAAATTCTAAAAATTCTGTGTCAGAGGCATTAAAAAAAAAAGAGAGATTCCAAGAGGGACAAACAATGAAGATGTGAACACTGAAAAGGAAACCAGTACTGTGAAAGTGACTAAGTTAACACAAGGCAGTCATGTCTGACCTTCTCTTTATCCATTTTTTTCCAAGAAAAACAGTTTTTACAATTTTAGTACTTTCATCATTCAATCAATAACTATATCTCTTTGCAAGAGGACAGAACTTTGTCTTTCAGATTCTGTAGGGATTTTGCAAATACAACATATTGTCCATTTACAACTTTTCTTCAATATATATTAATATGCTGCTACATCATTTGTAATAAAAATTAGTACATTAAATTTTATAAATAGTTTCTTTCCCTTATCATATAGCATCAGAGAAAATATTGATGACACATGTGAAATACAGTGAGCACACATCAAAAATAGTTAATTATATAAAAGGCAATGCAAAGTAATGACTACTTTTTTAAATACAAAAATTAAAGATAGTGTCAGGCAAATTTCATTATTAATTAATACCACATGACTGTATGGCAAAATCAGCTACTCATGTGGAACATCTATTAACTTTAGCAGGTGTTATGCATAACTAGCTGAGGGCAGATTCTAGTCCACTGAGTACAAGTATAACTCTTAAACTGATAAGCCCAAGTGGAATGCCTTGCCATATTAAAAGGGATTTATCAAAATTAATTAGAAATTTCCTAAGAGGGCTCCAGAGTCCAAAAGATTGTTTTCTTCATCCGCAGTTAAACTAAACTATACGGACATAAAATATAGCATTTTTTTATAAAAATGCAAAACTCATTTTCAAACAGTAATATATTTCTACTTATATTTGGCCATAAAGTTCTCCAGAGCTAATCTCAGTTGAAAGTTACTGTTTTATTTTTGAAACTTTGAATGTTTCATTTTGTCAGTGGCAGTTGTTGCATGAATTCCTAACAAATTTCAGCACCCAACATTTTAGCTTTGCTCCTTAGAATTATTCAAGTGTTTTGGTCAAACATGAAAGTAGGGCTAGCAATCAGAGTTGAGTGGCCTTTGTTATTGTTCACATCCCACATTTAGTCCAGAAAAACACTAACACAATTCACTAAAATAGATAGGTGTATGAGAGAAGAAAAATATGATAAGAAAATATAGGTTTTATCTATAAAAGGCATACCTAGTAAATAGTTGCTTGTAGTATCATTAAATCCCTTCTCTTTACACAATTTGTTACAATTTTTCAAATGTTCTATCCTATTTATTTCTATCACTGGGAGTTAATATATTTATGTTAGATAATTTTCATAGGAACTTGGGATCAATAAAATAAATATAATACATAATCCACGTTTTCTGGAAGTTTAAAAATAGCTGGGAAAATAAGACATGTATGAGGACAACTGGATTTTGATGTTTATTATAAATATATTGTGAGACACAGAAAAAAACTCTATAATTATAGAAGTCGTATGCATGTAGATGTATGAAATCTTAATTTTATTTGCCCTGGTATAATTAAATTGCATTAATTTAAAGACAATCTTTACTATTTGTTATTTCACAAATTTTGTTCACTTTCATATTATTTATCCAGATTATATTAGTAGAATAATTTAAGGATAGTTATTTTAAATCTGAGTTTAAAAATAATAGATTAAATAGCACCTTTAAATATTGCAGGCATTTTTCCTAGTGATTATAAATTTAGGTTATAGAAAATAATTATAATCTAGTTTTTATTCGACCATCTTCATTTAGTGTAATATCTTTAGCGATTCTATGCTTTAATGCTAAATTATTTTTCAGCTGAAGGGAAAAGTTGAGCTATTCTGTTAATGATAAAACAACTATGATTATTTTGCATTTTTAGAAAGTGCATACAAATCTTTTAATCTCTGCCTACACCCATCAGAACAATTGCCTTCCAATGTAATTATATTCAAAATGCAAGCCAGATAATAAGTATCTTGGAATTTAACTTGATAAATATTCATTTGCCTTATAGGGAAAGGAGATGAACATTCTCATATAATTAGCTGCATATTTTTAAACCATGCTTTCATTGAGTTTTTTGAGGTATATTTTATGTATGCAAATCTGCTAATTTATAAGGTAAAGGAGGTAAGGAGGATGGAAAAAGTGAGGAATCAGAAATATCCATTCCCAATCTGCCCTCCTTTCTGGGGAATAGGTTTCCTAATTATAAGAGAGAAATTATTTCTTCCTCCCAACTCAGATTCATTGTTTTATTGAACCTAAGCCAGTCAGAGCCCTTAATTATAAAACCAGATTTATCTTTCTTAGTCGTTTTAGAGAATCCTTGCTTTTAATTTTATTTTTCTTTTAACCCTACAGCAGAGAATGAAGACCTAGTACGAAAAGACTGCTCCAAACTTGGGTAATGACACAAGGGTCACACAGCTTTGCAGTCCCCACAGCAGGAGCAGTTACGCCAAGATCTGCAGGGAGACAAAATCATGCACCATCCAACTCAGCACATGACCACTGAAACACAGATTTGTTCTTTCCAGTGGGTTGAAGCCTTGACACATGGTCATTCATACTTATATCTTTAACGTGTATATGCATATTATCACAGGTGATGCCCCAAACACCCCTGTGATGTTCTTATGCCTTTTTGCAGATAAAGATGCTGAGATCAGATGACTGGCCTAAGAACCCACAACAGGCAGAATAGAACTGAGACTCCAATTCCAGTGTTTTCCAATATCTTCTCTCTCTAGAACTACTGCTCTGAAATATTTTGTGAGAGAATTGATTTGACAAACATTGCATTTGCAATTGATCAATTTCTGATGAAATTATGAAAAAATGATTTCATGGGGAGGAAATGAATTATTTTCTTTCCAATATCTGTATCCTCCATCTTCCATGAACTTTATAATTGCCTGAATTTGCTGTACTAATTTTCTGTTGCATTAGTCCCCGGGTTTTATTTTGCTTTCGCTTCAGAGTTATGGTTTACGATGTGTATAGCATCACAAAAATTTGATTAGAGTTATCATAAGGTAGATCAACAGACATGATGCACACAAGTATTACAATGTTTATGCCTAAAGTATATTTTAAGAATTGTATCAGTTATTAAAACAATAAAAACAGGAATGATACATGTATATATTATTGATTAGTTTTAGTTCTAAAATTATAATTTAAAGAATGTGTATCGTGAGGGTATTTTACAAAGCTCTTTTATTTGAAGAAACAGAGTTTTACTCTGGAAGCTTAAATACTCTCCAGCCTCAGTGAAAAGAGAAATAGCCCCCAAAACAAGATTCCTCTCTCCTATTATGAAGCATCTGATTTTAGAGGATTGCACTCTCAAATTCCAAGCTTAAGCTTAGAGATGGTCGGCTTTTACTTTTAATGAAAAAATCCTTAGAAGGCTTGTTTGTAGTGGCAGTAAAAAACAGATTGCACTAAAAGTATTTTATTCCTGCAGAGCTGAGATCAGCACATGCATTACTCTATCCATCTATCCAGAAAATGATATGTCATACTCTGTACTGCAACTTAATAACATTCCCCACTTCCCTCCCCTCCGCCCCTACTCCCACCCTCCTCTTTCTGTGAAACCCTCAGCACCTGGGCAGGTTTCATGCTCCTTTTTATCTAACTCTGAAGTTACTATGCTTTGGTCAGACCCCTTGGAGCCTAATGAGCCTGTGGAGGAACTGCGATACCAGGTTGAGATAAATGGAAATATTTTCAGACCAGGAGTTCCAGGCAGAGTAAATGCTGAAAACGAACAAAAGAGTCTTTAAGTTGACAATCTTCAGGGTGGGAAAGAATACGCTTGAAGGGTGAGATTTCATTTCTACTACTTGGATTTGCTTCATTTTCTCTGACATTTTCGCACAGTCTGCAGTGACATCTGGTTGTTGCAGTGGTAACAATGGTTCCTGAACTGATCAGTGGAATTGCACAAGCCAGGCACTGCTTTCATTCACTTTCAAGTAACCCAGCTGGAGTCAGGCAGCCCTTAAGAGAGTGCTGTTATTATAATTATTATTACCGTTACCTTATCTTTAAAGTCCTTTCTTTCAAATGCCATACACAGAAAACAAAAGCTGAATGCCATCTGGAGCAGAATGATGTAGAAAGCTTTATTTATTTATTTATTCATTTATACATTTAAACTTTGTGTAAGCATTTACATTTCTGACATAACACTTTTTGAGTTATTTGTTCTTACACCATTTAGTATTCATTTCGGGGAAATTTGACAGGCAGAAAGGAACAGAGGAAGAAAATCATTCCAAATTCCACCACCCAGAGATAGCCACTCTTAACAGTTTTTATTTTATTTCTAGCCTTTAAAAGCTTTGAAGCAAATATTATTTTTCAACTTGGACTTTTTATTTAAAGAAATATATTTAAAACTTCTCTAGTATGTAGGTTATTTAACATATTTCATAAAGTGTAGGATTTTTGAAGCTATTAAATAGGATACTAATTAAAATAATATCAGGAGGATTTCTTAATAATGCATTTTTACCTATAAGGCAATCTTCTAGCACTGATAACAATTCTCTATTGCTTTGCAGTTTTGTGTGCTATTTTATGCTAGCTAAGATAAAATGTTCATCTCTCTTTTCCTTCCTTATGATAATGCCACATAAGACTATATTAAATAATCCTTATATCATTACATTAATACCAAGCTGAAACAGCCTTCAAACAACCTGACTTCCTTGACACCTACCAGCTATTCTATTTCTTTTTCTTGCTTCCCTCTCACAAAATGGCAGTATTCTGTATGTGTGAAAAGAAGGATTCTGTAAACAATTTGAGAAGCTCATAAACAGGATGCTTAATCTATTTTTGGCAATAGGATCTCTGTATGCTTATGGAATTTTTTTTTTTTAATAGACATATGAAATCTCTAAGCTGATGATGGAAAGGGCCCCTGTGTGAACACCCAGCTGGCTGTGGCAGGCCCCATCTGCGTGGTTTACTGTAATTTCCAGACGGAAGGTTCCAATACCTGTGACCAGCTATGGATTAAGCTGGGCAGACAAAAATGATCGGTGGGTTAGGGACTCCTACAAAGATAGCAGTCCTACGTATATTCTTCAGGAATCGTCATCATTCTGAACACACCAGAGCCACTCTTCCCTGAAGGTTCAGCATTTTCTGTTCTCTCTTCTTGAAGCACTTTTCTCAGAGGTTCACATGGCTACTCCTTCACCTCCTTCAGACCTCTGCTCAAGTGTCACCTTCTCAACAAGGTCTTCCCAGCACCCCTATGTAAAATTTCAACCCCCCTCTGCTATGTCACATCCTATCAACCATCCTTATATCCTTATATGTTTCTCCTAATCATTTAAACCTGTTTAAGTTATACTATAATTATTTATCATATTTTTTTCCAGAAATACCTCTAAGGGAAAAGATTTCTTTCTATTTTGTTCAGTGCTATATGCTCAAAGCTTAGAAAAGTTTCTGACAAATGTAATAGCCACTCAGTAAAGAGTTTTATATTGACTGAATAAGTAAAGTGGATGCCATGCCTCATATAGAGGAGATGTGAATGCAAATCTACAGTTGAGTTGATAATATTGCTGCAAAAGTGCACAATATAAATTTTCCTCTTTATTTTTTAGTAGAATTGAGAATAGCCAAAGAATTAGCAGTACCAATTGTCATATGCTATTTTTATAAGTCTTATAAAAAATTCTAAAAGATTATCCATGTCTTGTCATTGACTTTTAAAGACCAAGACATATATTTGGGTTCAGTAACCCAGAATAACTGGTACTTTAAAGTAATTTTAATGTAAATTTCCAGTATTTATCCTAATATTTATTGTGTATCCTATCTTCAAATACACATTACTAATTTAGCACACAAAAGAACTACTGTCTTCTCCCTAAAATTGAAGTGTTGGTAGCCAGTACAGTCATTTAATTTCATTATCATCAGATAAATCATAGGAATCAAAATAACTAACAGTGATTATGAAATAACAGCTAACCAGAATTTAATGTTCTGATATACTGTTCATTGTGCTAAACACTTCACATTTATCCACTTTTGTAATATACACAACAGCATACCACATTAGGTGGTTCTATTACTATCCACATTTCACAGCTGAGGAAACTGGAGTTGAAAGAAATTAAATAACTTCCCCTAAATTACCAAAATACACAAGAGGGAGACTGATGAGTTGAGAATTCCTTAAATTTACACTAGCTCACTAAGAACTATATTAAGTAATTAATATTCATTAATTTATTTAACACAACCATCATCCCTAAAATGTAGGTATATACCAGATGAAACTGAGATTTTGGAGGGATTCATTAATTTGCACAAAATGACATAGATGGGTCTGCTTTAAGTCTGTGCTCTTTGTATTGCACCACACTAACTCTAAAGGGAAAGGAAGATATCTGACACAGTCATCGTTCTGTGAATTGTCTTTGGCAAAGCTCTCTAACCTTACCCTACTTGAGTTTCCCTACCGTGTTGTGACGTGACACTAGTGCTATTGAAATATCAGCAGGGAACATAATCCCAGCCTTTCACAATTGCAGTAAAATGTTCATATGTGTGAAGACACTATCTCAGGAGCAAGTGTCTTGTTTCCATTTCACAAGAGGGGTGCCCAAAAGTCACCATTCCATTCCTAACCTGCAGAGAGAAAAGAAATACATTTTCCTGACCTGGATGCAATCTCACTGTTCATCCCAGTAGATTTGCATTCACTTTTTTAAGTGAAAATTGGTTATTTGGGGGAATATTATTTTTAGAATCATGTATTATAAATGCTTAACTGACCTCAGGTAGATGTTCAAAGCCTTTGTGAATTAGTAATATTCCATGAAGTTAGTTCATTTCTCAGTAGTAGTAAATAATTCATGCTTTGATTTAATAGTTTTCATTTTACCATGAATATTCATATTGTATATGACTGGGAAAACAATCAGAATTGCCTAACCCCCTGGGAAAAATAGATATGATGCTTGTTAGAAAGAGAAAGTAAAGCATTAATTCCCTGATTACTTAAAAAAATTATTATATAAGCTTATACTTTCATGCAGTTATCAATACTGTAAATCAGGCTGGCACAGTGGCTCATGCCTGTAATTCCAGCTACTTGGGAGGGAGGCTGAGGTAGAGAGATCACTTGAGCTCAGAAATTTGAGGCTGCAGTGAGTTATGATTGCACCACTGCATGCCAGCCAGAAAATTAAAATCCATCTGTGATTTGGTAAGCATTTAACAATAAGGAAAATGTTTTGATTTACATGCTGATTAAACAGAAATTAATCAACTACTTAATATTTGCAAAATACTTTGTTAAACACTAAGAAGAACACACACATAAAAAATAAACACTGTCTATCCAAAAACAGCTTATATCTATGATTATCAATTTATTCAGTTGAGAAGATCATTCAGTAAAACTTGAAAAACCCATGGATGTATATGAATTTCAGATTTATTAACAACTGGTTCCAGCTAGCCAATTCAGTATTAGTCCACAAATACTGTAGTCCTTTTCTTATGGTTTTAAGAAACTTGCTTTTTTATCTTCTTCTTTGACTTAAAAAGCACTTCAAGTTTTCGCCTGTTTGCTCCAGCCTCTTCAAAATCAAAGGGAAAGTCATCACAGACATTAGATTTAAATGATATGGTGACATATTTGTCTTATAACTCTGTTTATGAAAGAAATTCAAATGCTATCATTTATTATCATTCAAAAACTCCTGCTAACATTATTCTAATTTGACTGATCCTTATAAAATTTATTTCAAAGCTCATGTTGTCACTATTGTTTTCTTTGTTAGTCTTAGAACCAAAATGTTTTTAAAAATAAAAATGCTGCAATGCTAATTTAGATTTATTATTAGTTATTATTACTGGCACTGTATGAATTATAAAAATATGCACAGGACTCTAAATAAATGCTAACTAAAATTATAAGGAATGGTTACATTTTAACTATGTAGGCCTCAAATAAAATTGAATAAAACAAAGCTGTGGTGAATTTTAGCCTCTTAAATATATTATGAGAAGGGTATAATTTCCTTTTGTCCAATAGTAGAATTGCCATGCAGAATTAAGTCATTGGAGATAGCAAGAGAATTCTGAATTCTCTAAAAGTAACATAAATCACTGTATCAGACAGTGCTTATGGAATGACCTTTTGTACTGAGCACCTAAATATAGTATTCACATTAAAAAGCATTCATCCAAAACTAATCCAAAAATCTATTCAATGGTGCACAAAAGTCTGTGCTTTTTCTTCATATTTCACTTTGAAATCCACTTGGGGGAATTTATTTAAACACTAAAATCAAGAAAGACTGAGGAGGAAGCTATATGAACATATATAGTATCCTTTTCATTTTTAAGTGTGACTTCATGCTTCATTGTATATCAGTGAAAATGTTGTAAAAAATTCTCTACACATTTTTTATTTTATTTAATGAATATGTATAAAATATATACAAAGTGCCATTTGAAGATAGTGTGACATCTTATTAGCCCGCACCATCTGGTCCCCTGGGAGTTTTGTTCAGGCTTTACTCCATTTCAACATGAGTAAATTCTAGATTAGGGATTGGCAGCTGACTCATCGGAAAACATGGCAGACAAGTAGATATTATTCAGAGAACAGGAGCAGACTTGGTATATGTTGAATAAAGGATAAAAGGATGAGTAAATAACAAGGAACAAATCTAGCACACCTTTATGATAAAAAGTCTTAACAAAATAGGCATAGATGGGACATACCTTAAAATAATTAAGGCCATAGATGATAAACCCACAGCCAATATCATATTAAATGAGGAAAATTTGAAAACATTCTCGCTTAGAACTGGAACCAGAGAAGGTTGCCCACTATCTCCACTTCTATTCAACATAGTGTTGGAAGTCCTTGCCAGACCAGTCAGACAAAAGCAGGGAATTAAGGACATCCAAATGGGGGCAGAAGAGATCAAATTCTCACTCTTTGCTGATGATATGATATTATATCTAGAAAATCCCAGGATTCAACCAAGAGACTCCTGGAATTGATAAATGAATTCGGTAAAGTCTCAGGACACAAAATTAATGCATACAAATCAGTGGCATTCATATATGCCAAACACAGTCAAGCCAAAAACCAAATCAAAGACACAGCATCTTTCATAGAAAGCTTCAAAGAAAGTTAAATATCTAGGAATATATATATAACAAATGAGGTAAGAGACATATATAGGACAAATTATGCAACAGTGAGAAAAGAAATTGTAGAAGATGTAAATGGATGGAAAAATTTACCATGCTCATGGATTGTCAGAATGAATATTTATAAAATATCCATACTACCTAAAGTGATCTACAGAATTAATGCAATCCCTATCAAAGTACTATCATCATTCTTTACAGATCTAGGAAAATAATTCTCCACTTCCTATGGAACCAGAGAAGACCTTGTATAGACAAAGAAATCTTAAGCAAAAAAAAAAAAAAAAAAAAACAATTGGGAGGCATCAGTCTACCAGATTTCAAGCTGTACTACAAGGCTATAGTAAAAAACAAAACAAACAAACAAACAGCATTAGACTGGCACAAGAGCAGAGATATAGACTTTTGGAATAGGACTAAGAACCCAGATATGAAACCATCTACATATTGTCATCTAATCTTCAACAAAACAGACAAAAATATACATTGGGGAAAAGAATCTCTATTCAATAAATGGTGCTAGGAAAACTGGATAACCACATGGTAGGAGATTGAAACTGGATCCTCACCTCTCACCTCTCACAAAAATCAACTCAAAATGGATAATGGACTTAAACCTAAGGCATGAAACCTTAAGAATTCTAGAAAAAAATGTAGATAAGACTCTTATAGACATTGGCCTAGCCAAAGAATTTATGAAGAAGATCCTCAAAGTAATCACAGCAGCAACAAAAATAAATAAATGGGACCTGACCAACTTAAAAAGCTTCTGCACAGCCAAGGAAACTATCACAAGAGCAAACAGACAACGTACAGAATGGGAGAAAATATTTGCTTTCTATACATCGGATAAAAGGCTGATAACAGGAATTCATGTAGAACTTAAGAAAATCAACAACAAAAAAATCAAATAACCCCATCAATAAATGAACAAAGAACATGAACAGAAAATTTTCAAAAGAAGACAGAATAATGGCCAGTAAACATATAAAAAGTGATCAACGTCTCTGATCATTAGGGAAATGCTAATCAAAATCACAATGAGATATCATCTAACCCCAGTGAGATTGACCCTTATCAGAAAGTCCCAAAACAACAAATGCTGGCATGGATGTGGAGAGATAGGAACACTCTTACACTGCTGGTGGGACTGCAAATTAGTGCAATGCCTGTGGAAATTAATTTGGAGATACCTCAAAGAGCTAAAAATAGAAATACCATTTGATCCAGCAATCCCATTACTAGGCATAGACCCAAAGGAAAAAAAGACATTCTATAATAAAGACATCTGTACTCAAATGTTTGTGGTAGTGCAATTCACAATTGCAAAGATGTGGAAACAACTCAAATAGCCATCAATACATGAATGGATTAATAAAATTTGGTATATGTATACTATGGAATACTACTCAACTACAAAAACAATGGTGATCTAGCATCTATTATATTATTGTGGGTAGAGCTTGAGCCCATCCTTTGAAGTGAGGTATCACAAGAATGGAAAAATAAGTGCCACTTGTACTCTCCATCAAATTGGTATTAACTGATCAACACTAAGGTGTTCACATAGTAGTAATATTCATTGGGTGCTGGTCAAGTTGGGGGGTGGGGAGGTAAACTCACAACTAATGAAGATGGAATACACTGTATGGGGGAAGGACACTCCTCTTAGCCCTGGCTTGGACAAGGCAAAGGCATTATTTATAACCAAAATGTTTGTACCCCCATAATATTCTGAAATAAAGGGAAAAAAAAAAGAAACTACATTATGGGATGCATGACTTTATACACAATAAAGTGAAACAAACAAAAAACATGTAAGGAAGACTTTATTGAGGGTTATTATTATACATTAGAAGAGAGAACACCCCAGTCAGAACTCAGTTTGAGCTCAGCTTAGCTGAGACAAAAGGCTAGAGATGTTTTAAGGGCTGGGGTGGAATTTGGAAGATCCTAGGGCCATCAGTGTTTGCTAATTGGTGCCCATTAAAGTTAAGCTCCTACACTTCCACAAAGGCTGGGAGATAGAGATGCTATCCTTCTTGATGATTACATTTCAAAGAGATTGCTCCTAGGGATTTAACAAGCTAGTCCTGAGTTTTAAAGCAGGAAGGAGTCTTTTAAAAAGATTTACATCTCAAAGGAACAAAGGAAGAATTTAACAATTGCAAGTTTAAGAAAAGAGGGACCTGGGGCACAGAGTCTGGAAGAAACCTGTCTAAATTTACTAAAACTGGGAGGAGCATTAAAGTTTTCTTGGTCAGTGGGAATGACCACGGATGATGGAAGCGCACATTCTATTTTGCTCATTGTCTTAATATACTTGCTGATATAGAGTGTAATTAGCTGTAGAGAGAATTGGGGACATCTGGGTCCTACTTGGAAACCATGGATGGCTCTGAAAAGCTGTCTCTAGCCCCTCTTCCGTGGAACAACACTGTGCTTTAGTCTCCTTTGGCTTAGCTGTCCCCAAAAGATTGTAAAACAGTGATAATACCTCTGGATTAAGAAATAATTCTTGTCCTTAGTATCTAAATACTTTTAACTCCTCCTCTGTTTAATGTAATTGCTTGATGAGAGGACCTATTCAATAAATTCCTCAGAAATTATTGTGTTTTATAGACTCAGAGAGAGAGTAACTCGGGTATACAAGGTATTTTACCCATAGTTAAAAATTAAAATTTCCCCCAAATATGTTACTGTTAGCATTATTTCACATTTCATGTGCCTCTATTTAAAAAAAAAATTGTAGTGTAATATAATAAAACATACTAATACAGTTTGATATTAAAAACATGAGTTGAAAAACAATGCCCAATATCTTCAAGAACAGATATAGAAAACATGAGAAATCCATTTTTGTAACTGTGTACTATAATGAAATAATTAATACGTAAAAGTTGAAGGATCACAGGGAATTTTTAAACCACAATATGACTCCCTTGTATAATGAGTATTTTGAATTAAAAACTCCTAGTGATTAGCAAGCTTTGAAAGAGACTTTTCCCCTAACTATATAAAGACAGCGTGGACCCACCAAGGAGAACAATTGTCCCTGTTCCCTGTCCTATTATGTCATCATCCATTATGGGAAAGAAGACCAAGAAGATCCTACCTGAGCAGACCCCTTTACAAGATGATGACTGTCTCCAAGGATTATTTAAGTCCCAAGGAAACTATTTACAAGTTAAATTCTGTTCCCAAACTAACTATTCTCCCTGGTAATCATTTATTGCCCCTCAATAGAATTCTTCTCCCCCATCTTCCATAACCTGTTTTATCAGGATCCAAGCCCACATTCTTTCTGTAACTTCAAGAGGGTATATAAGCTTCTGAACCTCATTGGCAATCACTCTTTGATTCTCTCCATGTGCACAGTAAATAAATTTATAATCCCTTTCTCTTAAAAAATAACTAGGAACAAATCCATTAAATATTCAAGATTCAAAAATTCAGATAGTAGTGCAAATGGGTTAAAGATATATTGGCCGTTTAGTATGTGTACAGAAGTACTAATTGACAGTGTTGCAAAAAATTTTCACTTAACAAGAGTATTTGAAAACCTCCACAAAATGGTTTGAAAAGATATACTTCACCAGTGAAAACAATTGAGAAATAAGGGGCACCTTTGAAAATTCTATATACCCTTTAAAATTTCCTTGTAATTTCTTAGCATCTGGACATGTCATGTGTAATGATTCAAAAGACCACATATCTGGGTGTATCTATCTCCAAAATTCTAGCTCTCCAATTGTGTTTTCTCCACTGAGTAATTTGGTTGTTTTTTCCTCAGAAAATAAATCACTTTTTATAAATGGCTCAAAGCCTGGCCAAGAATGATGAGAAAGCTCTTTTCCTTCCATCAAGGAAGCTTTGTTTCATTTCTCTTTTCACCTGGGTCACTGGCCTGAGGTCTGTAAAAATGATTTTTTTTTCTTTTGTATTTGATGTACTTGAAAAGAAGAAATCTGACAGAAAACTTCTAGGATCAGAAAACAGAAATAATATATATCTATATGTACATACATGGATATAGCCAATAAAATCATATATATTTACACATATAATTTATTCTTATTTCATTTATATAGTACAGGGAGACTGGAATTTAAGGTGATTTAATTACTTCATGTAATTGCTTCTCATTAGAATATTTACAGTGGAATCAGTAAATCCTGGTGATTTTTTTCTAGATGGCTTTCAACCTGGGTTATGAAAAAATAAATCTACTACAACTTCCATTACAAGTGTCTTTTGTAACAAGTCATTCTTTCAAAGATTTTGAGTTATAAAACAATATTATAGAATTATTATTTCTCCATTTATTTTATCTAACTTTTAAGAGTTTTGTTTTTGCATGTCTTTTCTGTGAAACAATGAATTTGGGGATAATTTTTATTTGTAATTACCAAGAAATCATTACTCTCTTAGAGTAAGTTCATATACAAGTAGATCCTGTTTGTTATTACAAAACAGTCTTCTGAATTAAATTCCTCCACTCATTTGTCTTTTAGGCTAAAGCAAAGCAATGCCAATGACACCCTAATAGGATGCAAATTCCATATTGGCAAGAATTCTGATTCTAAGTTTCTAAATCCCAGCACTTAGAGTGAACATTTGCACATACATAACTTATAATAAATATTTGTCATATGCTTGAATCAATCTTTAGAATAACTTATTCTATACAGGGGAAAATGAAACAAGAGTCAATTTGTTGCTCAATTTGAAAATTTCTTCATTTTCTCTCTGGCATGTTGGTTTTGTGTGTATGTGTGTGTGTGTATCGGATTATTTCCAATTTCTCCATGCTAGTAAAAGCAAGCTGACATTTGCTACAGTCTCATACCTCCCTTTATAGTTTTCAATATTTTTACCTCTTACACTAGACTCTTCTTCACCTCTGTGGACTTTATCATCCCTCTTCTGGGCTATCAAAACAGCTTCCTAACTACCTTTTCTGCCTTCAGACTCTTCTCTTGTGTGTCAAAATATCCTTTCTAAAATAAAAAGGCTAATTACATAAATTATCTTATTAAAGACATTTTCTAGTTCTCCAGCAACCACAGTATTACATCCAAAATGCAGATCACATTGAAATTTTTCTTTCCAGATTGTCCCCCTGTCTTTCTTGACCTCCAATGACAGCTAATTAATTTTAGTTTCTGAATTTGTCATGCATGTTCCAGTCTTCCTTTATTTGATCACCTGGAGGTCTACTCGGTACCCTTTAAACCTTCAGCTCTAATGCCACCTCATCTGTGAGGTTTCCTCTGACCATCACTCCTCCCAATACTCCAAAATATTTTTAGAAACTCTCTGTTAGCACACCTTGTATCATTCCTTTACACATATCCCTGCACACCATAGTGTGTGATGAGTCTTCTGTGCAGCCTTATGGGGTCTATGCCCGTCTCATAGCTGATAGATGCTACATATTTGTGGTATGAATGAAATTATGTTTTAGTATATATTAATAAATATAAACTATACATGAATAAATTATATGTTTGGATATTGTATGTAATATATATTAAAATATTCTAAGGCAGGAAGATCACTTGAGCTCAGGAGTTTGAGGTGGCAGTGAGCTATGATGATGCCACTCCCTGCACTCTAGCCCAGGCAACAAAGAGAGATCATGTTTCAAAAAAAAGGAAGTAAAATAAATAAATATATTTTATAAACCTATAATATTAGAATTTAATGCAATTTAGTTATTTAATGTAATTGCTCCTAAATAGAATATTTACAATAGAAGTAAGGAAAAATAGCTTCAGCATCTTGAGCTTAGCATTGATATTTTGTTAATTTGTTCAAATACAGGCACAAAAAGATGATTAAGAAAAGTCACCTGCTTATCCGCTTTTTGGTTGAGGACACAAATTGCATTGTTCAGGACCCTTTGCCTTAAAAAATGTACATGATGAGGACTGTATTAACTTCCAAACCAATATTTCTAACACTTCCTCTGAGACAAGTTTTAAAATCAAAGGTATTCCTGAGTTGGTGGCAATATGGGAGAAAATCTATGATTTTAATTTTCCACTTCAAGTAGTAGTCTGAGCAAATGTTCATGGGTCTATTGTGTGGAAGGTGGGGAAATAAAGCAGAGACATCTGCTGTGAGATATTTGTTTTGAGAATTTTATAGTTTTCTAAACTGCCTACACACACATACACACAGCACACATACACACAAGGATTAAACAGCTTATCTGAATGCATATTTCAGCCAAATGGACTTGAGGGTAGATTAAAAATTCAGCTCTATTTTTCTTTCATTTAGAGATAGTAAATGCACCATTAGATACCATTACCATCTGCCTCTCCTCAAAACAGACTCAGCAAAATTATCTGAGGGCACAGCGGTTCATGGGTTGCTAAGCTCCCCCGATTAAGAGGGAGCATATGCCGGGCAGGGCCTGAAAAAATGTGAGGCAGAATCCTCACCTTATCACAGCTATGATTCAGCCTCCTGCACATAAACCGTGAGGGGGGTTAACCATGGCCAGTCATTCAATACAGTGGCCATTCCTTGGAGAGTTGAAGATGCTGCAGCCATCATGATATTTTTCCCTAAAGGCAGAAGCAGTCTATGTGGCTGAGGAGAAGGAAGTGTTAGAAAGGACCAAAGACTGCTAAATCCATCTTGGAGGAAATTGTTGACGTCTCTAAAATTACTAGCTCATAGATTATGTTCGCTTTAAATGAACTGCCTGACATTTTCCCAAATGACAGTTTTCCTAAAGGCTTATTATTCAGTATGGATAGAAATTTACTTTTCTGTCTGTCACCACAGTGATATTTATTTATGGAAAGTGGATGAAGTTTCTCAATTTCAATGAGTAAATTCTCAGTGGTAAACCTTGTCCTGTGTGTTTACTGTCCTTGAAAGTTTTCTTTGGAGTTAGGTGTTAACATATTTGGTAAATGATATTAGTTTCCTGTGATTATACTACAGAGAGTATTATAAAAATGTATATAAATTCTCTAAGATAATTAAGAGAGCTCAGCTCACATATAATCTTGCATGGATGGCAGTTTAAATATGCATTCATGATGAAATCTACACTTGATGCTACATTCCTCAATTGCCATATATTTATTGCTGTATAAATAATCAGCTGGTCAGGACCCTGAGTACAAAATCAGACAGTCTGAGAGAAAAGGTAAGCAGGTGAGCCGGTTGTTAAAAATTGGTCACACACTACCGAATGTGTCCCATTGGGGTTTCCCAAGTTGAGAATCGCACCATATTATGATTTATTATATTTTGTCACGAATTGTTACATATTATTTTAAACATACCATTTCAAATCACATCCCCCCACAGAATTCTAAAATAATTATTGATAATCATTGTTTTCAAGAGTCCAAGCCAACAGCATCTAACAGGAATTTACTACACACCTGACATATTCTAGGCCCCACGACTACAACATTTTGTACTCATTCACAAAAATTTGACATTTCAGTGAGCAGCTCCAATTTACCTCAGGATTTCAATAAATTCATGGGGTGCATATTCGGGGAAGGATGAAGTTTCTACATTCAGGTAATTCTGAATGAAAACCAAATGTCAGCAATGATATACAAATCTGATGTCTCCCTTTACAGGAGGATTATGTGATGGCAACTGGGATTTTGACTGAAAGTTTTTTGACTGAAAAAAATGAGTATAAGTCAGTATTCTTCTATTTTTAAATTAATGATAGAAAGTGTTTCATTTTACAACTCCATATACAATGTAAAAATAATATGTTACCATGCTTCTAAATTGCCTTTCATAGTAAGATTTCCAGGTAAATTTGGAACATCTCAACCTCCAATTCAGCAAAATGTCATCACTTGAACTTCAGCAGAAAATAATTGAATTCATATTACCAGCTGCAATACCTTCTTCAAGCACTTTAAATTATTTAAGACAAAATAAGCATGTTCAACTAATCTGTTCTAAATATCTTCAGTATTTTCTAAAAGTATGTACACTATTAGGGTGAAGAGTACACTAAAAGTCCTAATTTCACCGCTATACAATTCATCCATGTACCAAAAATGACTTGTGCCTCCTAAATCTATTGAAATGAAATAAAATTTGTTCTAAGAATTGTGTTTAATATCTCTGTGAAGTTATATTGTTATTTTAGGGAAAATTAGGATTGAAAAATCAAGATGCAAACAGCTGTAATCTCATCATATCTACATACCTCTCTTCTTATAATTTTTAGTCTATTAATTTAGTCCATTTTATTAAAAAGTTTGATTTGTTTTTCAGTACAGAGACAATAGATCTGTACTTTGACATGATAACAGAATATCCTTGAGCAAAGATTAAAGAACTAAAATCATCAGTTTAAGACAATATTGCTCTGCCATTACCAGACACCTGAGAGCATTAATCTTGGACTTTTAAGCCATTTATCTATCTGTCTGTCATCTATTTGTCTGTTTTCTAAAAACTGTTCACATGGGCACCCCAATGAATTTGAGGCAAATTGAATTTCATTAATGGTTAGCAACAAATGTGTTTAATAGTCTCACCCTGTTGCTTCTTTGAACCTGAAACAAGGTAGGAACATTCTTAGAGTTTCACCTGTACAACAATGATGTAAAATATGAAACAAAATGCCAATATTTCCATCACAGGCAGAATATATTCATATGTTTTTATTCGTTTTTATTTTTGGGAGAAAAGACTTAGAAAGTCCATGTTCAAGATATTCCTACTAGTTATGTGTCTGAAATGGAAAATGGGGGAGGGGGAGCACTGAATCCATTCGAGCTACGCTTGTGAGGTTAAAAAGAAAATTGATTGTGGTTTATTAGTCCTTTTCAATAAGCATTCAAAAGTTCAGCTAACTGAAAGCAATTGATACTAGTGGAATCAATGGTGCAGTAGAATACCCTAAATGGGTATTGTTGGAACTTTTAATTCTCATTATGCAACTTATTTTTTCAAGGGTTATTTGATGGAATTCTTGTTGACGAATATTTTTGAAGCTTTTCTGTTTAAAGAATTGGTTTATTGAATGGCTTTGTCCTATTTTAGATCAATTTACAGATATCTGCATTTTGATTCATGCAAAAACATAAGCTTAGAAAAGGTAAAAAAATAATTACATAACCTATCCAGAGTTTATGTTCCTTCCATTCCTTTCTAATTGATGGAATGCATGCAAGCTCCATTGACCATGTTTTATTAAAAGTAATTGTAATTAGGTAATTCAGTAGGCTAACTTGTGATTGAAGAACTCGATGATTTGCATATGTGTCATGTAAGATTCAGTCAGAACTATATTTAGTTGTATCTTTTCTGTTTGCATTTTTGTTGTAAGTTTTTTAAAATAAATTAGGAAAATATATCTTTCATAATTCACATATATACACCCTAAACCTGACCTTTTTGTTTTAAAGCCTATGATTTTAGCAAAGGGATCTATACAGGGGTTGGGGGGGGAACCCTTTCCATACAGAACAGGCAAGAACTAAATTGCAGAAGTAGCCAACTGCTAGCAACAATTACAGGATGGAAGGAGAAGTGCCAATCAGAACTCACTATTTCAAATTAAACTCTCTTCCCCTTCTTATCTTTTCTATTTTTTTATTTATTTGTTTTATTGTTTATTTTTCTTATTTACCTCCTCAAGGCTAGCAAAACAATTTTCTTCTTACCTTAGTCTACTTCCAAGAATTTCCATAACTAATTGCTGCACATGTGCCCTGGTCTCTCTCATCTTGGACTAATACTGTTTAATTTTTTAAATATCACTTTGCAATTACCTTTAGTTATTTAATTTCCCCCCTCATGTTTCTGGAAAACATATATCAACACACATGCATGCACATATATACACATACTGACACATATATGCACACATTCCCTTGCTTAAGACAATCCTTTACTTTAAGTAAATGTTTCTGAATATATTCTTGTAAAGAAAATATACACTTAAAATTCTAAGTTCCAGCTTTCTTTGCTTAAGTCTACAGTACAATCAGTGAAGGTTGGAAAACCCAAAGATATGCATAATTTATTCTGTTAGTATACTTTTATGTAAAAGCAAATATATAAACATAATTATGTACACATTTTAAAAATAAATATTAGAAATACCTCATAATTTTGTAAGTATTTTGATGACCCTAGAAGCTTAATCTAATGTATACTTGTTAGCCTTCAAAGAAAACCTGAGAAAATCAGTGAATATCTACAGGTATCCTTTGGAGAAGACTAATAAAGTTGGTAACTTTGTTAATATTTATCTCCCTCAGACTTCTTTCCCTGCAGAAAAAGAAGTCTATTGTGCAAGTTCTTACATGACACCAAGTATTTCCTTTTACATAGGAAGTGGAAAGAAACTCAGGGAATGCGAAGACAGGGGTTCTCACATAAGCCGCCCTGGAAATTTATTACCTGCAGAAATTTGGCCCACTTACCTAACCACTGAGAAATGAGAGCATCTGAATACTGGGAATCATATAGTTCTTTCGAGAATAAAATAAAATCATGTATGTGAAAGTGCCTTGAAAACTCTTAAATTTATATTAAATGGAATTATTTTATTGTTATTAATATCACCAGTCATTTATGGGGAAAAGTAACAATCTTGACATTTCTAAAATTATGAATATTGGCCTGGTATTAGAACACAACACAACTTCTAATGTGTGTTGGGTTGAGACACTGTCTTGTTTTGCCTTCAGTTTTCTTTACTGAAACCTTCAGGTGTAGTCCAGGTGCTGATATGTTATAAGTACAATTCACCTGCTTTAAATTGAGAAGAACGTGAAATGAGAGTCATATTTCAGAAAACCATTTGGATATGTCCAATACTTAAAGATGCCTAATGTGTCAAAACAAGCTCAATATTTAATAAGCAAGGTATTTGTTATGAATAGTTATCACAGCATTTACTGAATTCTTACCACATGAAGTCATTGTGGTGACTACTTGGGTACATTCTTTCATTTAATCCTCATCATATACTTTTGAGGTATATAGTGTCATTATATAACACCATTCTATAACACCTTATTTTATTTTTTGTATTAACTCAATGTTGAGTTTGATAGTTTATCCCAATTTAATGACTATGAGACTATGACTTAAAGAGGTTAAGTAACTTTGCCAAGGTTATGGCAAAAGCATAATTATAGCATAGGAATCTCTGATCCAAAGGCCCCTAATTACCTCTAGAACTAAGGCTATGATAACTTGTCACACAGAAAAAATAAATAACTGTATTTAAGTTAGGATAAAGCTGAGACAGAACCTAGGCAGATTTCAGAAAGTTTATCTTTTTTTCTGTAACCTCCATGTGTCAGGTGTCAGTTGACTTTTACCATCTAAACAAGCATTTTGAGGGGGTGCGGTGAGAAAAAAAAGATATTTTTTACCTTATTATCCTAGTTTTTAAAAACAATAATGAGACATTGGAGTAATATTAGACATGTTGAAATATAGCTTTAAAAATGTCTTATTAAAAATAACATGTATATAACATGTATGACATGAGAAAGAAAATATAAAATTTGTCTCATCAACTCTTAAGATACTTTCATGCTGATGAATTGCATTATACTCAACTTCTCAACAATATTGATATCCATGCAAGAAAAGATTTGACATAATATGAAAACAGAGTCCCAACATGTTTGCTACATTTCAAGTAACATTCCAATTTTCTGCATTTTATCCAATTTTGAATCTTCCAGGGTTCCATTCCAATCGCACATGTCAAACAAGTCAGAATTTTCTGCCAAAGCTTTCTTTATCTAATCAGCAACCAGCTTAACCTGGGAGGCTATATACATTTGATCCGCTGACTATATCTTCTGTTACTGGTTTATGTCTGGCATCTGTGGAATTCTAAAAACTGGTCCAGAGATTCTAGTCTGTGATAACATTGGGTAAGAGTAAAATGATGTGGTTGAGATGGCAAATAATTCTAGGGGCTCTTCTAGGTCATCTCTAAAAGTCCAGAGAACATAAGGAATTTGCTGAAGTCACTCCTCTTCCTATTTACTCTGCACCTTTTACGGTGTCCATGTCTGCCCTATAAATGGGGAATATGGTCACTGGAGCTCCTTGCTTGGCGTAATGGTTATATACAACAATTAGTTCAAGGGAAGAGAATATTCTAGAAGAGAAATATGTGAAAAGCAGTATTGGATTAAATCCTCTTTAACTTCATCTACTCTCCTTCTACTTTCCTCTGTGGTTCCTTTCTGCCCCTTAAAGACACCAGGCCCCCTTCTGCTTAAGAGTCTTTGTGCTTGCTTTTCTTTCTAAGTTAAACTTATCCCAGAAATACAGATGTCTTGCTCTCAAACCTCTTTTAGGTGTTTCTTAAGTATCATCTTGACCATTCTATTTCATACATACCCTATATTATTCCTGTGCTTCCTATTCTTTTCCTTTTGTCTTAATTTGTCTAGCTATTACCATATTATACACCATAAGTATACACTAGCACTCTCCTAATGTATTCTTCTATTATCTGACTTCCTCCATTAAAACCCAAGTTCTGTCAGGGCAGGAATTTCTCTTTGTTTTATTTCCTTCTATATCTTTTTATTTTTGGAGACAGAGTCTTGCTCTGTTGCCTGGGCTAGAGTGCCGTGGCGTCAGCCTAGCTCACAGCAACCTCAAACTCCTGGGCTCAAGCAATCCTTCTGCCTCAGCCTCCTGAGTAGCTGGGACTACAGGCATGCACCACCATGCCCGGCTAATTTTTTTCTATATATTTTTAGTTGTCCAGATAATTTCTTTCTATTATTTAGTAGAGACGCAGTCTTGCTCTTGATCAGGCTGGTCTCGAACTCCTGACCTCGAGCTATCCTCCCGCCTCGGCTTCCCAGAGTGCTAGGATTACAGGCGTGAGCCACTGCGCCTGGCCTTTACTTCTATATCTTAATCACCACATATGGTACCAGGGACTTCTTAAGATTCCATAAATATCTGTTAAATGAATGATTTAACCATTCTATATATAGAGAGAGAAGAGAATTTGAGTGGATCACTATTTTCTTTTCTGAAAGTTTGGTACCATATTTAATGAACTGGTTCTCCTTGCTACATGCAGAAGTGAAACATAATATTCTGAGCTATTTCTTCCTTCTTGCTGGCTTTACTTTGTACCTGAAATACAGACTTAAAAAGAACAGAAAATTACAAATACAATTAAAATATGAGAAATGTTTATAAAAATTATCAAATCATCCAAAATTTAAAAATAACTTTCCAATTTCCCTCTGTTATTTACCATGTCTTAAGTGTTACATATATATGTTGGATATGTTCAAGTTGATAAATATTATCTTTAAGAGCACTAACCTTAGAGTCAGTACACTTGTTTTCTACTTATGGCTTTGCAACAAATTTATTCTCAGGCAAGTCACTAAACCACCCAGGATTTCAACTGACTCATGGAGAAAATATAGAAGACACAGATGATCAGTTTATGATATCTTCTAGTCCATGATGCTTGAGTCTATCCAGATGATTTTGAATAACTGGATGTTACAATTGCTTATTATTAAGCAAAAAATCTAATTTAAAGCATCATAGTTCAGTATTTTTTAAATAAGTATGTACTAATATGCAGACAAAAGTATCTACACTGTTTCTGTTGTTTGTTTGAGTTTGATTTATATTTGCCAATATGGACAGAAACTTTAAGTACTTTATCACTTATATTTTGAAAAGACTTTTCAGCGTAGCATTATCTAATTGATCACAGTGAAGTAGGAATTTATAACAGGATGTTGACTATTGTATTCGATATGACACTGCTCTTTCAATTTGATCTTAGTGTATTTACCTTTCTAAACAATGCTCATGAAGCAATCAAGAGGACAAGAAGTCAGAACATGTTCATGAACAAAAAGTAAACAAACAAAGGCAGCAACTGAAACCTGGAAATACTGATCACTAATTCTGGAAAAATAAAATCATTGTTATGGTTTATGTTTTACGGCTGACTCGCTGATCCAGATGTCAAAGAAATGTCTGAGTCAATAAGACAAATTCTGTTTTCTTCTACTGTCTCGGGCCCAAATTGTCATTTCTGATTCTTTACATGAATTTCATTGCTAATTAATATCTCTAAAACAATTTTCTCCGTCATTTACACAGAGAAGTCAATAAATAACTGAGTTAAGGTAGCATGTTCTGGGTCTTTGTCAACTGTTGAACACAGCCTGGAGTTTTGTAAAGAATAATGGAAGTGAGCAAACAAATTAAGTCAAGCAGCAAATTCAAAATATATAAAAAAGATGTTATTATTGAATCCACAGAAAACATCCCAATTAGCACCAGCAGAAGCACCATAAGATATACTTTGAAGGAGAATGAAAAATAAGTTAGTATCCTTTCCGTAATGGGCAGCAGTCTTGTCGCTGTGGCCCAATTATGTAGCAAAACAAACCCACTCCCTACAGAGACATCAATTGCATAGAAAGTGGTCTGCAGCCTTGGTAGGCATCCAAATTACCTGGAGGGCTTATTAAACCAGAGATCACTGGGCATTTCTCTGGAGTTTCTGATTCGGGAGGTCTGATATAAGGCCCAAGTACTTGCTTTTCTAGCACGTTCCTGGGTAATGTTGATGCTCCTGATCCAGGGATCAAACTTTGGTTATAAACAATTGGAGTTGTGCAATTATGACTTTGAAAAGAACTTAAAGATATTAAATCCATTTCTCTAATTCAAATTATAATTATCCCTAATGGCTAAATTCGTTATTAGATTTGAGCAACTACTATGTGTCAGATATTGAGGTAGATGCTAGTGATATGCTGCTTAGATAATCTCCCTCAAGGGATGCTTGGTAGTGAGTGGGAGAGACACGTGACAAGACAATTATTGTGCAGTGTTTTCGTAGGAGAATGCACAGGGGCTTAAGACTGATGATCTACTGAAAACTATTAAAACAGCAAAGCTACATGTCCAGGCTTGAATTTTTAAATTTATTACTCTGGCCTGACAGGAAGCAAAGAAGTGCGTTAGTAAGTGATTGCAGTAACTCAAGTCAGGCAGTGATGGTTCTTAAAATCTTTTAATTTTTCCATATAGCTTTTAGCATAAAATTTAAATGCCTTACCATGGTGAAATGTAATTCTGACCTACCTAATTCTTTAAGCTCATCTCCTTGTTTTTTTGCCACCCACATCTCTCTCCCATTTAACTACCAACAACAACATTCAAAAATGTAACTTTGTTGAATCTCTTTCAGTCCCTCAGATGCACAATAGTTTCTCTCACTGCTAAATTTTATACATTCTTTTTATCCCAGGAAAACTATTTGCTACCCTCCTCACCTTAGTTAACTACTAATATTTTTATCTCAGTTGATATGTCTTTTCTTCACAGACACAGTGCCGTCTCTATGTTTCATATCTCCCCCCCATCACCCAGTTTCTCGTCTTAGCTCATTTCTCCAGATGCTACTAGAGAGGCAGCCTCTTGAGGGCAGAGACTAAGATCTTTAGCAGTAGATTGCTCAGAAAGCCTATCTCATAATAATTACACAATAAATATGTGTGGTTTTAGTAAAGAAATAAGTCTACAAAGGAGACAAAAAAAAGGAATAAAGAGAGATGTTAGACAAAAACAGTAGATTTTAATATCATGGTAGCTAAGGCTTGGATGGAAAGATCAGCAGGTCTAGAAAAACATGGACTAAAAGCAAATCATGGGCTTTAGCTAGAAATGTTCTTGGTGACCTTACAGTGATACCAGTAGGGTAATAAATACAAAGACAAAGATGAGAATTAGAGATTTCTACACATTTTTCTGTTATGTAATATTGAATTTAATCTTTAAAATGACTATATAATATAAAGTCATTAGTACCATTTTATAGATAACGTAACTGAAGTAGAAAAGTATTAAGTAACTGGACGAAGGCTGCAAAGCTAGAAAACGGCAGAGTTCAACCTGGAGCATCTGGCTGCGAGGAGCAAGCTTCAATCCAAGGATCTTTCCTCCTACTATGTACATTGAATAAATGAATAAATGGAAGAAATGAAAAACAAGTACTCATATTGAGCCTGCTATACAGCATGACTTGTGATATCTACTGGCTTCCATAATTGGTTTCCTTCTCCTTTTTGAGCATTGATTTAAACTTATCCTATTAAACATCATTCACATTTTTAATACTAATTTCCATTTAACTGAATTTAATTGTAGGATTTTTTGTAATTGTTATTGAAATATTATCAACCGCATTCTATCTGTCCACAAGATGGCATCATCTGCAATTTACTGGGTATGTGTTCCTTCCTCAGGATCACTGTTGATTGTATTAGATGATGACAGTGAGCAAAGGCAAAAACTGACTGTTTGATGTCTGCATTCATATTTGGCTTTATTGTGAAAAGGGGAGTCATTGCAGTCTGGGTCAGTTCAACATGCTTATTAAGAGGGTGCAGTTTAAATTATTAAGTTATTTACTCTCAGATTTAGAATAAAGTGTGGTATATGTTAGACATTTGTAATGTTATCAAGGTAGTAGAATCACTCCATAGAATACGTGTTATTAAATAGACTTCCACGTTTAAGAAATAAAATGGCTATTGTGGGTGTTAGCAAACGGAGATATTATTTCCGTTTTTCTCCTCTTGTATTTGGCAAATAACATAAGCCAGGAAAAATGTCTAAACTTAGAACAATCCATCTGTTGCAGAGATTTTAGACAATCGTCAATCCTATTGACACAAAGGGGGTGTTCAAGAAGAAGTTGAGGGAAAATGTGAAGACAAGCATGAAGGCCTTTTATACACTGATCTTTCAACTAGAGGTCCAGGGATAATAGAAAAAGGAGACTGAGTTTAAAAATAATCTTGATAGTGATTTAAAAAAAAATGGTAGGTGGGTAGAGTTGAGAATAAAATAAAAAATCACTTGAAAAACTACTGACTGTAGGTGGAGACTGGGACAAATATAACCAGTGACCAGAACACAACAAATGCCAATAATATTAAGACTCTGCAAGCAGAGGATGCAGCCCATGGAGCTCTGGAAGATGAAAGGTTTACTCTAATCCCCCCTCATGAAAGCAGACTTTCTACAGAGAGGAGATTTTAGTCCTGGGAGCATGAAACTTACAAAGAAAGGTTGTTTTCTTTTATTTTCCTCCATGCCATCCTTCTCCACTGTACCCTGAAGACAGATAAGATCTTTGAGAGTCTAGTGAGAAAATGGATAATGTCTGGTGTGATATAGAGATGGAAAGTAATAAAAATGAATTAATAGCTCTGCTTTACATTAAAAAAAATGAAACTTTTGCAGAGGTAGGTTCCATTGTACCCATCATTTAATGAGCAATTGAAACTTTACCTAAAATAATAAATAAGGCTGGTAAGACAGAATTGCTAGAAATAGTACACTCCAGCATCTGTTTTCAATAATCTCTTGCAAACTTAATTTCCTACAGCTCTCAATATAAACTATTACTGCCCCTCAAATAAAATTTGGCACAACATCATCTGAATAATCTTCAACTTCTTCTTATATATTTAATAGTACTTTTTCAAATTATGCCTTAATGTTCCAGGAGGTCTTCTGGGATTACAAAGACGGTATTTTTTTTTCTCTAAAATCCATGCTACTCGCTGCCAGAACCAGTAATTGGGCAAGCAGTAGGTAGGACTCATGTTATTAGTTGCCTTCCGATGTACATTCCCCACATTCCAGTGAGAAACCCTTAACCCCAACTTCATTAGTTGGTTAGCAACTTAGAGTTTAAACAAAGAGTAATACATTATGATTGTCTTACTTTTAATTTGATTTTAAGAAATATTTCTTTGCTGACTTGCTTTCTCTTCCTGCCCTAAAGAAAGGATTCTAAAAAATAATTTCTTCACTTAATTTATTTTTTTTACATTGCTTCCTGTAGAAAGCAGATTTTAGTGCAGTTGCTTTTGGGTTATTAGACTATCACCTTAAGCCCAACTAGCTTAAATACAGCTCTACATCCAATTCTAAACTGAGTTTCTTCTCAAAAAATTTTATCTCAGTAGCACTACATCTATAGCACTCTCACATAAACTTTGACTCATTTTTTCTCTGTTGACAGTAAATTCTGGCCATGTTTTCTAGATACTCAATACTTATATTTCTTTATTTTATTTTTAAGATATTTAAATTAAAGTATAATATAGCAGAGGATTTTTCACACTTATGTAACCATTACCTAAACCAATAATAGAG
This sequence comes from Eulemur rufifrons, assembly GCF_041146395.1. Classification (NCBI taxonomy): domain Eukaryota; kingdom Metazoa; phylum Chordata; class Mammalia; order Primates; family Lemuridae; genus Eulemur; species Eulemur rufifrons. Next base: position 37,711,548 of record NC_090989.1, read on the forward strand.
ATTTACCATAGTTCTAGAAGCCCTTTTTGATTCTTTCCAATCATTATCCCCTACTTTACAGACATTATCAGGAATCAGACAATAAAAAACAAGATTGGTTTTCCCTGTGTTTATATCTTATATAATTGGAATTATACAGTGTATAGTATTTTATTTTTCTGGCTTCTTCCTCTCAATATTACATTTGTGAAATTAATTCACATCAATGTGGATAGCAATAGGAGCTCAATTTTTATTTTTTATCATGTATTTCCTTTTCAAAAAATATTTCTAGATTCAGTTACTCATATCCTAATTAGAATTTTTTACATCATGTTATGAGAGAAGTTTGTTTATAACTTTTCTTTATTGTAATGTTCTTGTGAGGTTTTGTTATTAGTTATGCTGACTTCATAAAGTAAGTTGAAAAATATGCTGCTTTTTTCATACCTTAGGAAAATTTGTATATGTTTTGTGTCATTCTATATGAAATTGTTCATCAAATTTGTCAGTGAAGCCAGCTGATCATGATGTTTTACTTGTGAAATGGTTTTCAATTAGAAATTTCAGCTTCTTTCATAGATTTAATACAAATCATATTCTTTCAATATATTCTTGTACCATTTTGAGTAGGTTGAGTTATCTAAGCATGTTTTTTCATTAATTCATGGCATTGAATTGCTCATAATGTCTCTTTGTTATAATTTTAACATTTAGGTTACATGTAGTAATGTCCCTGTTTTTCATTCCTAATATTGATTTTATATGTATTCTTTTTATTCTTGGTCAGTATTGACAGGATCTTATACATTTATTAGCTTTTCAAAAAGCAACTTTTACTTTTATGGGTTCTTTCTGATATACTTTTATCAGTTACTATTGTAAACTTTATTTTCATTTCTATCTTTTCATTTGGTTTAGTTTTCTTTTCCCATTATTAATTACCTGTATTTTAATTCTCTGTGTGTATAGTTTTTCTTTTGAAATAATCATAGATTGACATATAGTTTTGGGAAATAATACAGGGAGGAATCCTGCACACTTCACTCAGTTTCCCTGTGATAACATCTCACATAACAATAGTAAAATGCCATAATTAGGAAATGAATTTTGGTATAGTCTACCAACTTTATCAAATTTGCATGCACTCATTTGTGTGTGTGTCCCTTTTAGTTCTATGCAAATTTATTGCATGTATAATCTATGTAACCACCACCTGAATCAAGATACAGAACTGTACAATTACCACAAGGATCCTCTTTGGTAGCCACAGCAATCTCTCCCTCTATCCTTCAGTCCTTGATTCCTGGTCAACCACTAGTCTTCTCAGCCTCTCTATAATTTTGTCAGTTCAAGAATATTATATAAACACAATCACATAATATGTAACACTTTAAAATATGCTTTATAACTCAGAATAATGCCTTTGAGATTATCATCAGGTCACTTCATATATTGATACTCCTCTCCTTTTTATTACTAAATAGTGTTCCATGGTATGTATGTTCCAGATTGTTTAACCATTAACCCAGTGAAGGGCATTTATTTGGGTTGTTTCCAGTTTGGGGCTTTTAAAATAAAGCCACAATGAACATCTGTGTGCAGGTTTTTAAGTAAACATAAGTTTTCATTTTCCTGAAACAATGCCTGTTATAGACTGAATGCTTGCATCTCTTCAAAATTCACATGTTGAAGTCCTAACTGCCATGCGATGATATTAGGAGTGTCCTTTGGGAGGTAATTAGGATTAGATGATGTCATGAAAGTGGAGCCTTCATGATGGAATCAGTGCCATTATATGAAGAGACATTAGATAGCTTGCCCTCTCTTTCCTATGTGAAAACACATCAAGAAGGTGGTCATCTGCAACCCAGGAGGAGAGCCTCACCAGGGAGAGATCCCTACCAGGGAACTAAATCTGTTGGCACCTTTATTTTGGACTTCTCAGCCTCCAGAACAATAAGAAGTAAATCCTATTGTATAAGCCACCAAGTCTATGTCATTTTGTTATGGCAGCCTGAACTGACAAAGCCAAAGCCCAAGAGTGCAATTGCTGGGTCGTATGCTAAGTGCATGTAAAAGAACCCTGACCTAAACTGCACATCTTATAAAAAATATACGGAACATTGATCATAGACTTAAATGAAAAATATCAAAGTATATAACTTTTGGGAAAAAAAAAATAGAAGTCTTTGAGAACTAAGGCTCATTGAAGAGATCTTGGACTGGACACCAACAGTATAATCCATGCAAGAAAAAAAATAAATTGTACCTCATCAAAATTAAAAACTTTTGCTCTGAAGAAAACCTCACTAAGAAAATGAAAAGATAAATATAGACTAAAAGAAAATATTTAGAAACTACATGACTGATTAAAAACTGTACTTGGAACTTACAAAGAACTCTCAAAACTCAGCAATAAAGAAACAAGCCAATTAGAAAATAGCAAATTTCATGAACAGACATTTTAATGAAGAGGTTATACAAATGTTAAAAAATACATGAGAAGATATTCAACAGCAGTAACCATTAAGGAAATGAAAACTAAATCATCATTAGATAATACAACAAACGTATCAAAATGACAAAAATAAAAATTGGTGATAACACCAAATGATGACATGAATGCAGAGAAACTGAATCACTTATACATTGATGAGGGAGGGAAATATAAAATGGTAAAGTCACTCTTAAAAACACTTTGGAAGTTTTTTATTCTATATATTTTAAACAATATAAGATATTAATATCATTCTTTAAAACTTAATATTCAGTTCACATTCATTTATATTTATTCTCCTATTTACTTTTTCAATTACTTTTCATTTATTATTGCAAATTGTGTTTTTTTCTATGGGATCTTTCTCTGTCTGAAGAACTCCATTTAATATTTCCCTTAGTGCCCATCAGCTGGTGAAAAATTCTTTCATACTTTTAATTTAGTTTCTTAAAACATATTTACCATGTCTTTATTTGGGAAGCTATTTTTGAAGGATGTAGGATTCTGAATAGACAATTATTTTCTTTTAGTAATTTAAGATGTCAAAACTGCTTCTTAAAATAATTCACTAAACAATTTGAAAAATTCTTAGCCATTATCTCTTTAAATATTGTCTGCTTCTTCCTTGTCTCATCGTTCTAGGACTCCACTTGCACAAACGTTAAATATTTTTACCCATATGCTGTTTACACTCTGTTTATTGTTATATATCTCTTTATTTCTCCATTAGTGGTTTATTTCATTTTTACACACTTTGTACTATGTCTAATCTGTTATTAAACCCATTTATGTTGTTTTCATTTCAGTTATTGTATTTTTATAGTTTTTCTTTTGATATTTTTAATGTTTTCATTTTGTTTTCCAATTCTCTATCTTGCTATTTATTTCTTTGATTATTTTGTTTTAACTACTCTCTCAGGTAAACTTTAATATCTTGCCTTACTCTAGGTTCATTTCTATTTTATGAGTTTTCTCTTAATTTTTGTTCAAAGGTTATCTAATAGTTTATCTTTCTGTACTCCTCATTGAAGAGCAGATATTACAGATTTAAAGTTATAAAGGGAATTTAAGAATACTATTTTCTCTTTTTCTTAGGAATATATCAAATGTCAATTTTTTCTTCTAAGTGCCCCAAACCTCTGCTCAGGTTCTAAACTTCTAATTAAAGGTTTTGAGTTGTCAAACTCCTCAAGTAAAAATGTGCTGCCATATTTATATATCGCCTATCTGGAAAATTGTGGGGTCCAAAACCTCTCCTGTCATAGACATTCTGCAATGTCTTCAGACCTCAAACCTATATTTTTGGTTGAATCCTCTCCACATTTTCTAGTTATTCTCAGTAAAAATGATTGGTTCAAAATGATATAGTTCACTATTTCCAGAAGATATCCTGAACAGCACCTTTTGAACATTCTTGCTATGTGTGAGTAATCTTGTGCTTAACGAGTCTCAACTTACCTCTGGAGTCTTCTTTGCAGGTGGCCTATAAGCATGTGACAGAGGCTTTGCCAGTCAGACTTGCACATATGAGACTTCAATTTGGAAATCAACATTGTAAAATAAAGCGACTTAATGGACCAATTTTTGCTGGAGAGAGGCAGCAAAGGAAGCTGTTTTCTCCAGTTCTCACAGAGTAACACCAATAGTCATGGTTTCTTCATAGATATTGTTGCTTGAAGCATTGGCTTGAGTCTACTTCCAGTTCTCCAAATGATCCTGTGAGCTACACAATAAACTTTTAATTAGCTCTTATCTAATTAATCAGCTAGAATTATGTATTGCAACTTCAAATAAAAAGCCATGCTGCTATAATTTCAATTAGTCTTAGAGTTTTATTAAACATTTTCCCTCTTAAAATGTCTCTGCTTCCTATCCCTGCTTCTCTAAACTCACCACTCATATCTTAGATAAGGCTTATGTGAATTACAGACCTAGGACTCTGTGACACTCTTTTAATGATCTCCCAATCTATTGGTTTCCTTTTCCAATAGGTACCATGATTAGATTTATGGTATTTAACAGTACTTTAATCTGGTTATTCTACTCCTCAAAAACTGTCAATAGCTCCTTATTAAAAACAGTAATTACCACATTTACTACCTACGACATGATTTTTTCTTCTTTTTTCAAAATGGTCACATATGTTTATGTGATTCGTTTTGCTTTGTTTTGTGTTTCTACTCCCCAGTGTATACTTCTGGATTTCATTAAGTTGTTTGCTGTGCCTTCCCTCAGGCACACTCTATTTTTTCTCCCCTGGGTCTCATGTTTGTCCTGGATTCTATGTTCTATGAACTCACTAATTTCCTCACTTTTCTCTGTAAGCTCACTAATTGCTTCCCTTCTCTCTAATAACTAGTCCAATGTATTCAACTTTTTACAATGGGAGCCTAATTAACAACAAATATAAAGTTTATATTTTTGTTTTCTATAATCTAGGACAAGGAATCTTAAAGATATCACACCAAATGTTTAACAGTGCTAGAAAATTACAATGGGCTTTCCCGAATCCTTTCTCAATTATTTTCACTTAATCTTAAATACAAGTTTATTATTTATTTACCTGCTAAAAAAGCATAAAAATTACACTGCAGAAGCAAAGTTTATTGAAGGAAGCATCTATGTATAAGAAAATATACGTTAATGTGGAACATTAATAAAATAAATCATACAAAATATTTTATTTTAATTTATTTTCAAATGATTTAAAAGAATGTCTCAGTCCATTCAGGCTGCTATAACAAAATACTATAAATTAGATGGCTTATAAAGAACAGAAATTCATTACTCGTAGATCTGGAGGCTGGGAAGTCCAAGATCAAGGTGGCTGCAGTTTCCGGGTCTGGTGCAAAAGAGCCTGCTTTCTAGTTCAGAGAGTGTTCCTTCTTTCTGTGTTCTCATGCAGTGGAAGAGACAAGGCAGCTCTCTGGGGCCTCTTTTGTAAGGGCACTCATTCTATTCATAAGACTTCCACTCTCAGGGTCTGATTACCTTTCAAAGGGCCCCACCTTCTAATACTATCACTTGGTTGAGGAGGAGGGGGACTAGGATTTCAACATATGAATTGGGGGGGGCGGCGCAAACATCAAGATCATAGCCAGTAAGTTCTACCTTTTCCCCCTGCAAATTCTTTAATACCACTCTTTATTGTTCACCTTCTCTAAATTTGTCACACTTGGTGTAATACCACAAAAGTTAGTGCTTGATTACATATTGTCTTATTTGTTATTGCTTCACATTAGATAATCTCATTAGACTAATGATTTGAGGGCATAGAGAACAAGCTATTTTTCTTCAGTAGTCCCAAAATAACTTAAGGAAAAACCAGACATATAGTAGGAGCTCAGTAGATGCTTGCTAATTTCAAAATAAATGTTAAAAAAGCTAGTTAAGGAAATTCTCTTAAGTGACTATCAATATTCTAGAAGTGAAGTATTAAAATTAAATTTTTTGATTACTCAATTATAACTTTAGGAACGGCAGGAAAGTGAATATGACAAATGAGTAAACAGTGTTTGAATAGAGAGACAAAGGATTTATTAAGGAAAATAATTAAAGATCACAGAACTGTTCTCTCTTGTAAGAGTGCTTCGGATTAGTGGCAAACATTTAAATAGACAAAGAGAGCATTAAGGTGGTGAGAATAATGCAAGGCAATTTAGAATATATAAAAGGAGCATGAACCTTATGACACAAAAAGGAGAATTCTGATCATATGAACAGGGTTACAGGAGGCATACAAAGAGCAGAATCGAGCAAAAACTGTACAAAGAGATACTAGGACAAAATGAAGGTCAAGTGCCAAAATATTGTTTTATCAATAGATGCACTATGATGTGAAAGGCGATCAAACAACAGTGAGATCAATGTAGCCTCAAAGGCAAAAGAGCTAATTAAAAATAAAGCAATGGAAAAGTCATAAATAATAGGCATGTTTTTATATATTATTAAAAATGATAGTCAAGGAGCAATGAGAAATATTTCAATGTTCTGCTAGTTACAAAAAACCGTGTGACTTTGTGTCTCAAATAATCAAAAGAAAACATACAAGTAAGTATAAACATTTTTGGCAAAATGATGTAACTTCTTAATTTAGCAAAGGAAGGAAGCCTTAAATATTCCAAGATCGAGGCTTTAAAATTAAAAGTACAGAGTGTATATATGTATACACACATACACACACACACACACATATATATATACGATTTATTTACATAAGATAGAAGGACCTCAAGTATGAATGGCTCTCAAAAGTATGAAAAACATCTTTCCAATAATAACACATTACTACATCAACATTATAATTATAAACTCTTAAATTAAGATTTTTTTCCATTTACAGAGTTTTTTAAGCCCTCCATAATTTCCATTGTTATTTAAAACAAATAATTTTACTGCTTACATGAAGACATTTTTGAGTAGACGCTTATTATTCCTGCACAAATGCAATATAGTCTGCTAAAGAGCCGAGGTTATTATAGCCGCCTTATTTGCAGTAGCTTCAACCTGTAAAAATGGCATTCTGTAGTAGTCCACTAGATGTCACTCAAGGTAAGGTTCCCCCTCTAACAGCCCCAACTCCCCTTCATCTTTTAAAAAATAACAAAGTAAACTGATTTACTCTTGCTTGGCTCTTTGTCTTATTTGACAAATATCATCTATGAGTTTGTATCAATTTAAATTTCATTGTCTCTCACTTTGAAGTTTCAGATGAATGTTTCTTGCATATAAATTAAAATACATAAAACTCTAGTATTAATAGTTTTGGTTATATATGAAATACTACAAAAAAGATAAAATCTTAATTAGAGTGAAGGTTCTAAGAATGATGGAATTATCTGGAATATGGTTTTTAACTTATAGTTAGGTTTATGCAATTACTAGAAATCAGGTTTTTTAAAAAAATCAATCTTGCCAATTGTTTTGTATTGATGAACACATTTTATTGTTGGGTGACTAGAAATTTCGTATTTGAGCTAGTTTATGTTTCTAAGCAGAGATAATCCTAAAATAGATACTTCATATTATAAAGAGATTATAGAATTGGTATAGATTTATACTCTCTTTATCTAAAATTTACTTATAAAATCATCTCCCTCACACTGCACGAGGTCTTCACTTTCTGGTTTCACAGTAGAGCCTTTTACTTGTTCCTGAAAAAGTGGGGTCATGCTTACAATCTGGCATGTTGTTGTGCAACAGAGATTAAGTAATAGTCAACTGTGCTTACTTTCACTGTCCTCTTTAAACTGAAATTTCATATTACTTTTTTTCAATTGTAGCCAGCAAAAAGTATCCTTAAAAATAAGTGTGTAACTAGCCCCGGAGCATACTATGATTGATAAATTTGTCACTATTACTCAACAAATATCCCTTGAAAAAAAGAAATCCTTTGCTTAGAGAGAACATTTTATTTCTGTTTTTCGTAAACTTCTCATTTTCTGTTATAACTCAACAATAAGTCATTTTTAATTGAAATACATTCTCCCAAGACATGACATAAGAAATGGGGTTAAATTTGGCACTTAAGAAATGTATTCATTCTTCAATTCACTAGAGCATCAAGCAAAGTAAGTGTTTCATCATGGGAAATGGTACTCTAGGGCCTGAGTTAGTCCTCCACATTGCTTAGCTCAAGAAAAAGCCTTGTGCATAATTAATTATAGCTGTGCAAAGTCTAATTTTTACTAGGGAAATGGAAGCTGGACAAGTAATCTGATTTTTCCCTTAAATTTTGGATACATATACACAACTCCAGAGATAAAAGGGCTCAAAAAACAAAAACAAAACACAACAGGCTATAGCCAAAGGCAATCTGGGAAAACCATTTTGATATACACAAGACAACAGCTTTATTAAATAAATGACACTCTTCAAAGCCAATATTAAAAATATAATAAAAGTTAGTGAACAAAAAGATAGAAAATAAATAACTTTTAAATATAGGATCAATAATCTAAGGCTTATAGTACAATTTAAAAAAAAATTTACCATAACAAGCACTTTTGAATAGTGACATGGTTTGGCTACTTGGCCCCTCCAAATCTCATGATGAAATTGAATACCCAGTATTGAAGGTGAGACCCGATGGGAGGTTTTTTCAGTTACAGGGGCAGATCCCTCATGAATGGTTTCATTCCTTCTCCGGGACTCTGAGTGAGCTCTTACTTTATTAGTTCACAGGAGAACTGGTTATTTAAAAGAGCCTGGTACCACCTGCTCCCTCTCTTGCTCCTTTTCTCGCCATGTGACATGCCTGCCATCCCTTCGCCTTCTGCCTTGGTTGGAAGCTCCTGAATCCCCCACCAGAACAGATGCTTGCACAATGCTTCTTGTATAGAATGCAGAACTGTGAGCCAAATAGATCTCTTTTCTTTATAAATTACCCAGTCTCGGGTATTCTTTTATAGCAATGCAAAATGGAGTAACACAAATACTAAAATAAACATGTATACATTTGTCTTAAGGAATATTTTTAAGGAGATGCCATAACCAATAAAAATTATTAACAACTTAACCTTTTCGTCTGAAATTTAAAGCGTTTCACATAATGCAACATGGAGGCTGAAAGTTGGTGAGTCTTCCTTCATGAAGATAAATGATGAGTAAGTAAAGCATTATGGTGGTAGTCTGTGATTATCCTTCTACTTGTCTCACACAGTATGAGGGTCTTTTTTTTAATTATTATTTTCATATCTTCTAGAAAGTAGTATGTAATAGTGGAAGGAAGGATCGATTTTAGAAAAAAAAGAAGGGAGTGTGTCTTTCTTCTTCATTATCCCTTCCTTTTTAGGGGCCACTATTTTACATTTGATTTGGTTTAACTGGTTTGGTTTTCGTGCTTTGGCCCACCTCACCAAAGACACTTACCTCATTGGCTGCCTGATCCTGTTAGTCACTTAAGAAGATTAATTTGATGAACTCATGTACAGAGAATGACTGCGGAAAGAATGCTATTCTTCTTTGTAATCATGTGTTTCACGACAGTGGAATTTTGGATATCACCAAGAAAAATATTTTGTGCAGACGCCTACTCAAAAGCTCTCTCATAGTTCAGCATAGGCTATCCTACTTGCTTTTTCTTAAAATTTATTAAATTATTTGTGGCAAGCATGCTTTCAAAAATGATTTAAGATGGTTTACCAGAATGTTTTAGAGATAAAACTATTAAAATTTAGATGGAAATATAAGAATCATGCAAGAAGAAAGAAAAATTATCTTAAAAAAATTTGGGAGCAGTGAGCAAAGGAGAATGAAGTTTAGTTCTGGGACACCTCACAGCTATGACAAAATGAAGGCAAAGTAATATAGCTTTTACTTTATGATGTGAGTCAATGTGTTTCTAGCTGTGAACTTGCAGAGGAATTTTCACTCAGGGACAAGACATACCTGCAAGGCCAGCAATAATTAAGGAAGAGGAACCAATATCTCTGGCTTAGGTGCTGAACAGTGCATGTGAAATGGATAAAGACAGCAGAGATGGTTAGAATCCTTAATCCATGGGTAACATCACCACAATCTACATATGTAAAGGATGAGTTAGAATTGCTTTTACTTTTCTACCATTAGTGAAAAAGAGCAAAGTATATTAAACATATTTGTTTGCTTAAAGTACTAAAAGTCTTATTATTGAAGCATACCATTATATTTTTAAGTGAAATTTAAAATAGCTATTTGAATTTTATTACTCTTCTTTTACCATATAATGATTTACTTACTATCATTTTAGAGTAAGATCAGCACTTTTAGGCTTTTCCTATTATTTAACACATAAAGCAATATTATATTTGTGGAGTTTGAGCTAAGATGCTTTAATAAACTCGAGATGCTATTTGAAAGACTCTGGGAATATCCAACGTTTCCTGAAAGTGTGTATAGCCATCTTCTAAAATTATTTTTGTTTTCTCGGATTTTACAGAATGATACATTGCTCAAGTCCAATAATTCAAATGTTTAGGTAATAATCATCAAGACCAGGAAAACCCAGCCTCTGCTCTTGGCAGTATCAGGGTCTTCATGGAATACATCACTTCCAGGTTGCAGCTGTAAATGACCTAGGTAGAGGCAATCTCAGCAACATCACACAATTTCGTCTTGACCGATAACGGTAGGAGATTAGAAATAATGCATTACTTCAGTAAACCACTCCACCTATTTTTATGAATGATGAAGTCCTCTACAAGGCAATTTTCCAGTGTTACATAGACAACTTAAACTCAAATGAACTAAAATGAAAGAAAAATATCTCTAATTGGCATGAAATTAGCTGGACTTACTATACTGAGAGTAAAAAAAAGAGGAGAGAATGGGGAGAAAAGTTTTAGGAATATGTATGTGAAACAGAAATGGTCTATTTACTATCATATGTAGAATACAAAAAAAAAAAAGGAAAGAAATTAATGGAACTCAGAGTGTGTTAAAATTATAAAGTGCCTGCTCATAAATTGCAGATATTCTGCTAATGAAATAGAATACCACAAAGGCCTGGAAGGTGTCAAAAGTGCATAACCCATGTAATAAGTGTAGAGCTAATGGTACTGAAGAATTTTATTCATTCCCCATGGATATCTCCAGAAAAATGCACAATCATACAAGATATGTATAAAATAGCTTAGAACATGCGTTTTGAAATGGCTTGTGGTTTGTTTAGATAAGAGAAATACAAATACATTAACAACTTCTTTGTATTCCTTTCACAGAGCCTGAAAAGAACTTCCTTCTACTAATGTGTGAGCCTATTGGCTGTGACTCTTTTGTTTGTTCTTTATATTTTGCTAGTAATATGCAATAAGTATAATTTATAGATACTTATGAAGCTATATTTTAATATGGCTTAGGGAGAAAATTTATAGATGCATGATGCAATCTTTTCCTTGGTATAGTGAAATAATATCAATTTTAGGTATTTTAAACACCTACATATTAATTATGCCAATATACCTGTTGTTAATTTTAAATATCAGCCAAAGTTATATTTTAGCTAATGGTAGATTAAGCTATTCAACCTTGATAAAGAAAATTTAAAAAAACTCGTTATAATTGTTCGTTAGGAAAATACCTTGGCATGCTAATGAAAATGTGAAAAAAAGCTATAATCCCCACCCTTTATATAGTTCATTTAAACATTCATATTTTAATGGTTGAACACATCCATGGTGGACTGAAATTCATTACTACAAAAGACTAACAACAGCACTTACTATTTTGTATGATCATACTTTAATTTATGTAAGTAAACATATGGGCACTCACTAAGAACTGGGTACTGGGGTCAGAAAGCTGAATGAAACGGATCTTGTTCCAAGTTACTTAGTTATATTTCAATCATTGTACTTGCCATGTAACAAATGGATAGATTTGCAAGGCAGAAAGATGTAAAGAATATAGTGTGAAATTACAAAAAAGTAAAAATTAGTTCTGTTGTGGGTTTCAGAGAAAAGGTAGGCCTCAAAAAAATGATTCAGAATGAATTAGGAAGGTAAGACTGTTAAAAATATTCCAGGCAGGGAAGTCTGTAACCAAGCCATCTTGTTATTCTACATGACAGGAGGCTTGGGAGGGATCAAGGTGAAGCTGAAGAAATTAGAAAATTAGAAACAAGTTGCATAAAACCTTCTGTGCTCTGCCAGGGAATTTTGAATTAATCCCATAAGGAGTGGGAAGTTACTACAGATTTTTGAGCTGGTAAATGAGCTATATCTATGTCTAGGTAAATGACCTATCATTCTAACTGTTGTGCTGTGGGAAAAAATTTGGTGAAGGGACACATATTTATTGCAGGATATTTCAGTTTGAAGAGAGGCCATCTAAAACAAAATGAAAGGATTCATAGTTGAGATTTTGCAAGCCAGTTTAATCACTGACTAAAAATGTAGACTTGGGCAAGCTTCTTGGTGCTTTCAAGCCTTACATCCTCACGCGTGGAACGGTGATGAATAGGACCTACCTAAAAATTGTTGTGAGGATTAAATAAAGGAAAATAATGTGTGTATAGCAAGGTAGCTTCTAATTATTAACTCTCTCCTAAAAATGATCTAGACAGTTGAACTCCTAATCTGTAATTAGGGTGATGAAATATATTTGTGTTAAAAAATTACTAAAGAAAAAACTCCATAACCACAGGTATCCAATACTTAATTCATTTTTGTATTTATAATCTTTAGATTTTTGTATTTACAAAAGCTAAAATAAAATACCTTGCAAATAGCTTAATTTTATTTCTTCAGCTTTAGTTATAACAGAAAATTGTGAAAAACAGTGATGATTTCTCTTTGTGAAGAATTATTTGCAGATGTAAAGATAGTGAGAAAAAGTTCTTTTTAAACTTCTTTTCAGGGTAAATGATCCCTCTTTCAGTGTTTTTCTATGGTGTATCTAAGTGAACCAATATCAGAAACACATAGGAAATTTATTTTAAATTCATATTTCTGAGCCTCACCCAAGACTTACTGAATCAAAATATCTAGGCCTAAGATGCTGAAATCACATGTTTATTATCTCAATATCTTTAATAGTCACCACTATTTGAAAGATACTGTTATATATCCTTTCTCCTCTTCTTCCTCTTCTGTATTTTTCTAGCTGAGAACTTACTATCAAATTTAAATTAGTTTAATAATTTTCTCCTGGGACTCCTTGAATTATAACTCCTTTATTTTAATAATGTTTCATATAGAATGTTACACTATGCAACTGTAATCAGGTGAGTAAAATGATGGCAGTGGGTAAAGAATGTCACAGTTTTTACATTCTGTAGTCTGGCATATGCATTAACAAAAAAAACACTCCCAACTTTTGTTTCTGTATTAATGATAATTTTAGTAACAGAGAGTTATTGAGCACTGACAACAACTTTATGTGGTAGGGTTACTAGATGAGGACACTGAGAAAGGAGAGCTTGAATAAATCACCCTAGGTCAAAGAACTAGTAAAGCGGCATATTTAGTATTTGAGCCCAAGTAGTCTATCTTCTTTCTTACTCTTTATATCATTTTATCTCCCTATTGTGTCCTGATAAGGCTGTATTATGTCCAGTCCTCTGATATTGTGACTAGATCAAGATCTGTGAGCATATTATCATCAGTAACCAGCATGATGTTTGGGTAGAGGTAGGGGGAAAGAAAAAAAGTGGCTGGCAGGATTTAATTAGCCATGTTACTAAGCATCTTTACTCAATTAGGGTAGAGAAATAAGAATATAAAAAAATGAATGTAACTTTTAACAAATTGGGAGCATCAGAGGTTTATCCTAGAAAAGCATTATGTCCCTGTTAGCAAACACTAGGATGGCTACCTGTTTGGGACAAGGAGATAGCAAAAATTGCTGGATCAATAAATAAAACTAGGATAAATAATACAGTTTCATGACAAAAGTGGTGGAAAAACACTAAATGTAAATGTTTGTCTCGTAATGCTGGCCGCTCTGTGCTTGAAATAACAACTAAATGTGGCATGAGAGACTAGTGCTTAGGGCAATGATTGCATTATCCTCTCTGCTTTTGTAATGAGAGGATGTTCTGATTGTTTTCTCTTTATATGGATTAACCGCTTATTAAATAGATGAGGTTTGGCAAGTTGCCTCATTATTAGGTATTTGGAAAGCCCTCCTCATTCTCTACCTGCAAAATCAGAATAACAATGGTAACTATATGTTTGAGGTGCTCTTCTCAATTTTCGCTATTACTCTTTTTATTACTGGTTTTTATCATTATTTAAACTTGTCAGCCAATGAGCACAGCCTTTTGTTTCACAGATATGAAATAAGTACAAATGATCCTCTACTTACTATGTGATTGATTACATGTGATAAAGCCGTCATAAGTTGATAATGTCATAAATTGAAAATGCATTTAATGCATCTAACAGACCAAACATCACAGCTTAGCCTACCAAGCTTAAACATGTTTAGAACACTTATGTTACCTACAGTTATGCAAAATTATCTAACACAAAGCCCATTTTATTGTAAAGTGTTTAATATCTCATGCAATTTAGTATTAATAAATATGATACTGAAAGTGAAAAACAAAAATGGTTCTATGGGTACTCAAAGTAGTTTCTACTGAATCCATATATCTTTTCCATCATAAAGTTGAAAAATCTTAAGTCAGACCGTCATAGGTCAGGGACCATATATTTCCTTAGGCTTCCATTGTGTAGAACATTCACAGTAAAGAGGATGATAGAAAAGTCAATAACCATTTATTTGGAAGGGAAAATGAAAAGGGTAACACCTTCACTACCCTCATAGCAATGTTGCTCACTTTGTATCAAATTAATGTTTCATTCTTTACTATAATAGTTTTTAGTCCACAATGTTTAAAACATCAACTTTATGACCTTACACCTGAAATATCATGGGGGCTTGTTTAAAAGTACGGCTCTGGGCCTTTTCTCCAAACTACAGAATATGCATCCCTTGGAGTCAAATGGCATGCACAATTACATTTTTTGCTCTCTTCCAGAAGTAAATTGGGCTATAATTATTCTAACCCAAGATAAAAATCATCCTGTAATCTCCAAACTGTTATACTGTTTTTGGTCTACTGTATTTTCTTAATTATAAAAACCAAACTTGCAGACTGGTATCTTCTAGAGTCATTTTGTCTTTGGTTTGGGGGGATAAGTAATTTTATTCTGTAGTAATCACATGTTATGTTTGTATTCACTGTCTTAATTTACCAATTATTCAAGTATACCTTAATATTTATTAAAGTAGTTTCAGTAACAAAATGTGTATTTATCATCCAAATTCAATATATTTCCAAAAGGATTCATTTGAACCACTATGCTAATCAATATATAAGAACAGTTTGAAAACGTATTGAAACAATGCCTTGCAGAAGGCTTCTCCCATTCTTTCTGCTCAGCGGAATATCCCAATAGAATATCATAAAACATGTGGCTTCATCAAAATGTATATTCCATCAGAAAGATTGTGATTCATTTTTTAACTTTAAGAATGTCAGCTTTTTGCAGAATATTTTCTTAGGTTCTAGTGATCCCTCTAACATATAATGCTGCTGAGTACGTAATTGGCTTAGATCTTTTTCAGGAATTACAGAAGAGGACTTTTATTAAAAAAAAAAAAAAAAAGAAAAAGAAAAATTGCAAAAGTAGGTCACATTGCCTTAATCCTGTCATTGTTCTTTTAAAGGATGCAGACTGAACCAGAACAAACAACGAAGCAATACAGAAACTTGTCCTGTGAACCACAATCCAGACTCAGAGCTGGCACAGATTTGTGGAATGTACGATTCTTATCCAAACTAATGTCTGGTATTTATCCAGGTTAAAGTTTTTCCTTTTTTTGTGTGAGAAAAATTCAATAAATAATACATTTTTCCTTCACTCTCCAATGTCCTAGTTAGAAATGCATATCAGTTGGAGTTGCATTCATTCAATTCATTTTATTTTTTGAATTTGATGGATTTCATATTCCTGGCATGCTTCAAAAACATGACTGAATGAATTTATGAATGAAAATTGGTGAATTCTAATTCTGGTCCTTAAATACATTATTTTTCACAAGCTTTAGAGGAGAATCAATCATAAATTCTTTAACATAGCTCTATTTTCAAATCCCTGAGAAGTGTTGAATGCTGTAGTAAAGATATATCGGCATATCAAATGTTGCCAAAGTTTCAATCATGATTTTCATTAGAAGTTGCAAGAAAAGGTTGAAAACATTTGTAAAGCTGAATTTTTTTCACTCTTTGTGAACCAGAATTCTTTGACCCACATTTCTAGATTTCTAGATTGGAAAAGTTATTTGGAGAAATAAACAAAATGGTTTCTTTAAAAAATATGTGTCATGTTTGTTTCATAGTTCTCTGCTTCCATGGAAAATAAACATATTCTTGACTCTTAGCATAAATTCTTAGATGTAACACCAAACTGGGAATATCTTCCTATTCCATCTCCAGGACCAAACACACTGCAGCATAAAATGTAGAAAATGTTGTAGAATAATTTTCTCCAGTTATCTTAATGGATATTAAGCATATGTGATCATTTTCTTAAATATTATTATTTTATTTATAAAAGCCAAATACACATAAACAAATTTTTATATGGGCTCTGTGGGAACAGATGAAAAACTGTGAAAAATTGCAGTTTAATGTTAAAGATGACATAAAAAATTAAAACATGTATGCACTCATAGCTCTTCATTTTGTGAAATATTGTTGATGATTTGCAAAGCTTAAAATATTCTTACTTACATGCTGTTATGGATTTTTTTTTTTTTTTATTTTTGAGACGGAGTCTCATTCTGTTGTCCTGAGTAGAGTGCCATGGCATCAGCCTAGCTCACAGCAACCTCAAACTCCCTAGGTCAAGCGATCCTCCTGCCTCAACCTCCCAAGTAGCTGGAACTACAGGCAAGCAGCATGATGCTGGCTAACTTTTCTATTTTTAGTAGAGACAGGGTCTCATTCTTGCTCAGGCTGGTCTCCAAGTCCTGAGTTCAAGTGATCCTCCCACCTCAGCCTCTCAGAGTGCTAGGAGTGTAGGTATGAGCCACCACACTGGCCAGTGTTATAGATTGAAATGTATCCCCCCAAAATTCATATACTGAAATCCTAAACCCAAATGTGACTGTATTTGGAGATATGGCTTTTAGGGAGGTAATTAAGTTTAAATGAGGTCTTAAGTTTGGAGCCCTAATGCAATAGGGCTCTTATCCTTATAAAAAAAAAAAGACACACGAGATTTCTCTCTCTCCCTCCCTCTCTCTCTCTCTCTTTTTCTATCTCTCTTCCTCCTATAGATGTGTAGGTTTATTTCTAGGTTCTCTGTTCTCTTCCCTTAGTCTATGTGTCTGTTTTTATGCCAGTACCATGCTCTTTTAGTTACTATGGCTCTGTAATATAATTTGAAGTCAGGTAATGTGATTCTTTCAGGGTTTTTTTTTTTTTTTTTTTTTTTTTTCACTAAGGATTGCTTTGGCTATTCTGGTTTTGTTTGTTTGTTTGTTTGTTTGTTTGTTTTTTGGTGTTCCCAAATAAATTTTAGAATTATTTTTTTCCATTTCTGTGAAGAATGTCATTAGTATTTTGATGGGGATTGCATTAAATCTGTAGATTGCTTTAGGGAGTATGGACATTTTAACAATATTGATTCTTCCAATCAATGACCATGGTACATATTAACACATTTTTATGTTCTCTTCAATTTCTTTCCTCTATGTTTTGTACTTTTCATTATACAGATCTTTCACTTCTTTGGTTAAGTAGGTATTCTAATTTATTTGTATCTATTGGAAATGCAATTAATTTCTTGGCTTCTTTTATAGATTGTTTATTGTTGGTATATAGAAATGCTACTAGTTTTTATATGATGGTTTTGTATCCTGAAAGTTTATTGAATTTTTTTTTATCAGTTCTAATAGTGTTTTTGGAGTCTTTAGGTTTCTCTAGACATCAGATCATTTCATGTGCAAACAAGGATAATTTGGCTTCATCCTTTCCAATTTGGATGTTTTTTTATTTCTCTCTCTTGTCTGATTGCTCTAGCTAGAACTTCCAGTACTATGTTGAATAACAGTGGTGAAAATGAGCATCCTTGTTTTGTTCCACATCTTAGAGGAAAGGCTTTTAGTTTTTCCCCATTCAGTATGATATACCTGTGGGACTTTCATATACAGTTTTTGTCATGTTGAGGTACATTCCTTCTATACCCAGTTTTTGAGAGCTTTTATCATGAAGGGATGTTGAATTTTACCAAATGTTTTTTAGCATAAATTGAAATGATCATATGGATTTTGTCCTTTTTTCTGTTGATAAGATGCATCACCTTAGTTTGTATATGTTGAACCATCCTTGCATCCCTGGGTCGAATCACACCTGGTCATGATGAATAATCTTGTTAATGCGTTGTCAAATTCAGCTCTCTAGTGTTTTTGTGTGTGTGTGTGTGTGTGTGTGTGTGATTTTTACGTCTACGTACATCACAGATATTAGCCTATAGTTTGCTTTTATTGTTGTGTCTTTGCTTTTGCTATCAAGGTGATACAAGGCTTACAGAATGAGTTTAGGAGTATTCCTCCTCCTTGATTTCTTTAAATAGTTTAAGTAAGATTGGTCTTAGTTCTTCTTTAAATGCTTGGTATAATTCAGCAGTGAAGCCTTTGGGTCCTGGGCTTTTCTTTGATGACAGACTTTTTATTACTGCTTCTATCTCCTTACTTGTTATTGGAAAGAAATTCTACATTTTAATCCCTCCATAACCCCCACTTTTAACTTTTTGTTGTTTCCATTTACATCTTTTTATGCTATCTCCCAAAAAGTTGTAGTTATTATTTTTAATAGTTTTGTCTTTTATTCCTCCTACTCGATATAAAGTAGCATATACAACATTCTGCATTTGTGTACTTAGTGTTACCAGTGAGTTTTATACTCACTTTAAGTCAGCAAGAAAGAACATTTTGAAGTATATTACCTATTTTGATACATTTTATTTTTATGCTTAAATTCAAAAAGCTTTAAAGCTAGCTTTTGTTAATTTCTATAACAAATTAATCCCTTTTATTTTCTGCAGAAATTAGTGGAATCTGTTTTTAAACCACTAACTCAAATAACTCTGAAAGATTCTGCTGAATGTTGTTGTAACACTACCTCTGAAACAGCTACTCTCTTTTTTCTCATGGATTTTTATGTTTCTGAGTTAGAGCTCTGTTTTTATTCTTTTCCATTAGTTTAAAGGGAAATAAACCAAGTTCCAACTTAGGCTGCCAACAATGGATAACAAGGAATTTGTAGTCATGAGATCAAAGATGTGTTTTAATACATTTTAATGGATTTTTAAAGTAGCCTATAAACAGAACAATGGGAAGGAAAATAGAATTTATACATACATCAGAAAATCTTCTATCTAATATTAATGATTCTACATCAGTTTGTAAATATAGTTTAAATAATAACAACAATGAATTTTTACATCTTTTAATGGAAAACAATACTTAGCAGGCCCATGATCAGGTGCATTAAAGAATACTATGTTTGTATGAAAAAGGCAGAAGATAATGTGTCCTGGTGAATATCAACATGTGTATATGTGTGTAAGTGTGATTTTACATGTATAAGTGTGTGTAATTGTATGCCTCTTTTTATGGCTGAGGAAAATAAGTTCTTTGGAGCAAAGATGGAATATAAAGAACAACCAGGCTACCTAAAATAATATTAGTCTACCTAAAACAATATTAACACAACCTTAAATCTGAGTTCTTATTATCAGAGTACACATACAGACACACACACACAAATACCAAGATGCTAGTTAGGTAGGTATATAGAAAGATAGATGATTGATTGATGGATAGATAGACAATAAGTAGGTAGGTAGGTAGGTAGGTAGATATACAGCAACTAGATTCATAGATATTCTATAAACATGGACTAAACTCTTGAGCAATTTCTTTTTTTATTATTAAAAGTATGCATAGTAATTTATATTGATTAAGACACCAGAGTAAAATCAATTCAATTGTCTACTAAATCTATCATCTGGCTGAGTCCAAAAGCAGTCAGAAAGGATGTAATAAGGTAATAGTAAAAGCATAGCATAAGGCTCAAAAGTTAACAAAAGGTCAACCATTCCAATGGAAAACTGAGAACATATCTGTGGAAGGAAAGAATGCTTTGGACAGATTTTTCACTTTATGTAAACAGAAGACTTCTCTATGTGACCCAAATCTAGCTGATAGCCTGTCACATTTTAAAAATTATTTTTTATATTTTTATGTTCCCTTTTCCTTATCTCTATCTTTATTGTATTTGCACAAAGATACATGCATCATTTCCATGTAGTTTCCTCAATGCAGTGGTTTCACTTTGCATATCTGAGTTTCTTTTGACAGCAGAGAGAAAAAGCAAATGAAAATCAAATACCTCCATTCTTTCTTTGCCTTCTCATGAGCACTCTCATTTTGCAAAGTAGGGACTGAGGACTAGAGATTTAAACTACTTGTTCAAAGTACCACAGCTAGTGAACAGTGAAGCTGGGGGTCAGGGTCAGGCACTGTGGCTCCTGAATCCATGTTCTTGACCACTTTGTTTTACTGTATTTTAAATTGGAAGACTTTAGAGAGGGCACAATACTTGAGCTAATTGTGAAAGACAATTAAGAATTTTTCAACTTGACAACAAAAGGTGAAACACAAGCTAGGCTGATGGATCAGTGTGTCCATGGAGAGCATGGTGAGTTCTTGGAACTCTAAATTGTTTAGGATTACTGGGATACAGAACAAGCAGAAGAAAGAAGTAGAAGATGTGGCTGAAATTGGGGGTAGCTAGAATGATGGGCCTCATGGGCTACAACAAAGAGTTTATAATTCAGGCTCTGAGAAGTAGGCAACAAACTGACGAGTTGGGAGTGGAAAAAATAGTAAGAGAAAATGACAGTTTAAGAACTGCTTTGTTAGTGCAGGGCAGAAGTTTGCAAACTTTTTCTTACAAGGCCAGATAGTGAATAATTTCATCCTTGTGGGTGAAGAGAAAAAAATAAGGATATTATTCTGCCTTCTGACCTAAGGGATAAAGCTAAAAGTCTGAAATAAGGCAATAGCTGTTGGTGGGGTGGATGTAATTGGGCCATCAAATAGGACTGGATAAAGAATCTATTAGAAATTTGAATTTTAACATTTAGTGATTTAGTATATAGGACTTGAAAAAAAAAAAAAGAGTCTGCGTTATCTCTGAGGCTTCTTACTCAGATGATATGTTACTCCCTTCCTTCCATCTTCATATGTACATACACACACACACACACACACACACACGCACTCAACATAGAAGGTTTGGAAAGGTAATACACTTAGTTTACAGTGATTTCTCTTCCACACTTATAAAACTTTCTCAAATGATTCTTCTGACATATTTCTCTTCTGCCTTGGCCTCTGTGATGTTGAGTTTGCTGCCAATCTCTGACTCTCACCACAGGGTGTAGAGTGATATATGTAACACTCACGTAAGACTGGCTAATTCAAATTTAAAAAATGACAAAGAGGAGGTAGCATGTATGGACACCACTTTCAAGAAACTTGGCAATGATAAAGGTAAAATAAAGAAAGAAAATATATTTCTAGCAACATGGAGAACTAGATATCCAGAGAAACATCTAGTAAGACGTATTTTCTGGATAAAATTAACAGCCAAATCAAATAAATAGAAAATCAAAGAAAAACACATACATATACACATATAATTACCTTCTTTCACAGTATAATCAAGCATAATTAAGTATAAGAATATGAGAAATTAAGAGAAATCCTTAGAGGTCAGAACAAAAAACTGAATTTGCAATAGTAGTACTTGTTCATTCCTAGTGACCTAGAGTTGCCTGGCTTTTGATGGCTCGGTTCTTGTTCATTTGGTGGAAAGAGTTTATAAAACTTGAACCCTAAGCAAGGTAGAACAGGGTGGAATTTTAAATTGGATTTAAATTTAAAATTTGAATCCTTTACATTTGACAAATATTCTCAAAGTCTAAAACTGTAAGAAATTAGCTGAAAGAAAGAGAATTCTATTAGTAATGAGCACAAATACTTACCTATTAATACATTTGTCTTATCTCTGGTGAAGTCTTTGCCACAATTATCCTGAAAAATTTTAAGGCATGAAGATCCTTAATTGGCATGATAAATATAATACTCCCAATTTGAATGCCACCATAAGTCTGGAAAACCCAGTTGTCTTCAATCATAGACACATTTAAGTGTGATCTACAGAAAGCCAATAAAATAAACAGAAAGAAGAAAACAATACATAAAGCAGTGATTGGTAAATTATTTATGGGGACTAAATTTCTAGTGCTTTTAAACATCACTCACATGGATATACTCCTTCCATTAATTCAGAGTTCAGGGAAAATAACAAAATATCTTCCTGATCCCAACTCAGCTTCTTTTCCCCAATCCCTCTGGTGTGTGATTGTCATTTTCAGCCAATGTTGAGAAAGAGGAGCCTCTCTATCCAGAAGTCATCTTCTGACTTATCCTTACTAGTGTTGCTCTAGTACTTATCCCAATCATTGTCAGTTTTTCCTAGCAAATTTTTGGCTTTATTTCATGACTTAAGCTATTAATTTCCAATATATCACACCAGACAGCAGCATTAACATAATCTGCTACTATAAAAGTAACTATGTCATCCCACAATGCATATGTTGAAGGCCTAACCCTCAGTACCTCAGAATGTGACTATATTCGGAGATAGGGCATTTAAAGTGGTAAGTTAAAAAATATCTATCAAGTAAGTCCCTAATCTAGTATGACTGGTGTCTTTGTAAGAAGAGATGAGAGACTCCAGACATTTGCACACAGATGAAAGACCATGTAATGACACACCAAGAAGGCCACTATATGCAAGTCAAGGAGGTAGACCCCAGAAGAAACCAACTTTGCTGAAAACTTCATCTTGTACATCAAGTCTCCAGGACTTTGAGAAAATAAATGTCTGTTGTCTAAGGTGCTCAGTCTGTGGTATTTTCTTATGGCATCTCCAGAAAACTAATGTACCTGGAAACTTATTAGAAATGCAAATTATTGGGCCCACTCAAAAGCTACTAATCAAAACTCTAGAGGTAGAGTCCAGTAATTTTTGTTTTATCAAGATTTCCAGATGGTGTACTCTAACCACTGATTTAAATGATTGATTTACTCTATCTTGCTGTGAAGTGAATTGATATAGTCCTTAAACTAGGTGATTGCAGTAAAGATCTCATTGCCTTTGCAATATCATTCCTTAATTTTTTTTTTCCTTATACACGGATAAATGCCTATAGTATATCAAATGCATATTGTATTTTCAGACTGTTTATGGGGAATATAAAAACAAACAAACAAAACAATCCAATACCCAATGGCAAAGATTTACTAATACACACACAAAAAAACTGAGGAACTATCATAAAATTTAATGTAACACCTGAGCTATAGAGGATTAACCAATGTTAGTTTCTCTCATATTTGGAGATTGGCACCAGGAAAGATCAGGACAGGAGCTAAAGATGGTTTACCTTGCTAAATAGCTTACATTATTTTACAATACATGAAATGAAGGAGAATCAACAGTGTCCACTGGGGAAGAGAAGAATGATACAGCTTCTGCAAGAAGTTGTGAGAATAAAAGAGAAATGAAAGCCAACTGAAAGAATTCCCAATGGCCAAAGCTGGAACAATTTAAGCAACAAAATAAAGTATT
Organism: Eulemur rufifrons; assembly: GCF_041146395.1. Taxonomy (NCBI): domain Eukaryota; kingdom Metazoa; phylum Chordata; class Mammalia; order Primates; family Lemuridae; genus Eulemur; species Eulemur rufifrons. The sequence goes on from NC_090989.1 coordinate 37,735,226, forward strand.
AATAGTATTGGGTTATAATCCAAAGCATAAAATAAACATCCATGAGTCCACTACAATATAAATAAATGATTGAATGAATAAATAAATAAATAAATGGTAATAGGCAAATCTCCCGTGCAGAAGAATTTCAATAATTTATCTAAATGGTCTACCCTCAAATAGGTAGAGCGTAAGTCCTCACTCCTTAAGTGTGAGCTGCACATAGCGACTTCCAGCCAAAGAGTAGAGTATGGAAAGGGGGAAAGTAGTAATTTTACAATTATCTGACAAAAAATGACAAAAGATCAGCCAAGAGACCAAGATTATCAACGATAAATCATGTTGGTAGTATGTACTCTTACTATGATATAATGAGGATGGCATTTTACCTTTGTGGTCTTCTTCCAGAAAACTGTAACAGAAGAATAATCATGATGAAAACAATAGACGAAGCCTAACTGAAGTATATTCCACAAAAACAAACCCAGATCAGTATTCCCAAAACTATCCAGACAATCCAAAATAAGTTTGAGACACTATCACAGTCAGAAGATGACTAAGGAGATGTGATAATTAAATGTCACATGGTATCTACATGGCATCATGAAACCCAAAAAGGACATTACATTAAAAATAAGGAATTTCTTTCTAAATATAAAAAAATCTGAGTAAAGTGTGGCTTTAGTTAATAATATTGTATAAAAATTGGTTCATTAACATCAAAAATGTGCTATATTAATATAAGATAATAATATAGGAAACTGGTATATATTTATGGGAACTCTTTGTACAGTATTTGCAATTTTTCTGTAAATATGAAACATGTAATATAGAATGTTTATTTTAAAAGAGAAATGAGAGTTCATCATGAGAACACTGTTTTGTAAATAGAAAAATACTGTGGAAAATGTAAGGGGTTGTTGCTATCAAGTGCCATAAAAATTTAAAACCAAATGCCATAAGCTTTTGGATGGGCTCCCAAAAGAGAACTCATGGCGAGTTATAGGGTACAGGAGGAGTGGCAATTTAATAGCTGTGCAACCTTGCATAGACAACTTAAATTCTCTGAGATGTGGTATCACTTTTAAGTATTGTTCATGATGTCTTCTCTGAATAATTCAGACTATTTTTGAGGAAGGATCTGGGAATTGTGAATGAGCATATGAAATTTAAGTTGCTGTTAGTTTGATTTTTTAAAATGTGATTAATATCATTAAAAACTGTGATAGAAAACGTAGACATTTAACAAGTGGACTAGAAGAATAGGCATTACAGATAAGGAAAATGGAATAAGTGTGAAGAAAGGAGGGTTTAAAGGTGATGATTAGTCCATATTCATTCTGACTATGGTGGTAAATTCCATACAGCCATGTTAAACTTTACTCATTAATTTATTTATGGACTCTCACATCAGGCATTTATTCTTTCTGAAATTATGTTTATGTGGTGAGATATGTATTCTTAGAGAACATCTTAGATGTTGCATGAAGGACCCAGAAAGCAACAAGACTGAAGGCAGAGGGACCAACTCCAAAGCTGACAGGCTGTAGTAGTCACCAAGATGAGAGAACAACAGTGGCTTGTCTAAATTTGTTGCAGATGGGTTGGAGAAAAATTGTTGGATGTGAAACATATCCCATAGACAGAATTGGCGGGACTTGATAATGCATTGGATTAGAAAGTGAGGATGAAGCAGATGTGAAGATAAAATATTAGATGGAATCATTTACTGAAATAAGAAACAAAAGAGGAGAAACAAGTTAATGGATGAAACATAATATGCTTACTTTAAATGTGTTGGATTTGAAATATGTACAGGACGTTCAGATAGAACTGCCTGATGTGTACTTTTACATATAGCTCTAAATAGTAAAAGAATGTTACCAGACAGAGATATACACATGGGAGGCTGTGAACATATATGAGCTAATAATTAAACTTTGGTTATAAAAGGGATCATCAAGGGAGAGCAGCAGTATGAGGAGAGAGAAGGTCCAGACACTGAGGAACACAATCATTACATAGATAAGCCTTCACCCCTGGTTAAAGTCCCATCTATTTAGCATTCACACTATTGCTTCAATTAATTTTTCTAACCTCATCTCACTAGTTCTCATACAAAGATGCAGTAAAAGCTAGACTATCTGTCTCAAACAAACAAAAAATATATTTGTAATACTTGCCTCATCATTCTGCTTTGTTGTCTTGGAATTCCACCATTCTTCCAAGCAGCACTTCATTTAAAGACCTCCATCTGCTAAGTGGAATCTTATTGAGGGCATGCCATAGAGAAGATATGGGGCTCTTCATAGCCCATGTTCTCCAGCCCCTTCAAACCACCTGGAACTCAGGAATGTCTCCTTTAACCCCACAGTCAGGCATGCGTTAGGGCTACTTTTGCCTCTCAATGCATCTATAATTGCTGTCAAATTCAGGAAACACTTAAACTCTATTCTGCCTTTTAACATTTTTTATCTTTTGGTACATGTGTGTATTATCTTTCGGTAGATTGTAAGTACCTACACTTGCAGGGACCACTTTCATTCTTCACTTCACATAGCAAAATACCTTCCTTTAAGTATTTGCTGATTCACTGATTCATATCTTGACTAGGTAAAATCGTTTTTATTTACTGAAGAAAAAGGAGTATATGCAAGCTTGAGAGGTCTTTTCATAAGAAACAAGTTAATTATATTTCATGCTTTCTATGGTGATTCAACTGGTGGATATTTTTTGTGTTAATGTGAAGAGAAATAGTTTGTTTTTATGTGACAACAAAATGTATTTTCTATTTTCAATTTAGAGCAATAAAAATAGTTACAGAGTTAGACATTTTAAAATCATAGGTTCTGTGTCTTCAAATAGCCACAATATTTGTAACACCTTTTGGTTGCATACTTTAAGAGGATTCTGTATTTCTGAGTTAATTGCAGGATACCTTTCATTGCCATCACTTTCCAACTTCAAATCAGTCACTGCATGATCAATAAATGCCAACTTATGCTAACAAATAAAAAAACTTTGGACATAACAGTCATAACTACAGGGACCACAATGAAAATTTGACCTCCAAAAAGACCTGTCACTGTGGTCCTGATTTGATTCAAGAAATGGCTGGCCACAGAGAACCCTGTCCCCTACCCCAAACCCCAGAATAAACAATTCTTCCTCTTTTGAAATATCCCCATACTTATGTTTTGTAGACAACCAACGAAGACAAGCTTGAGATCCCTCTGAACTCCCTTTCAAAATACCACCTTAATAAAAGAGTTGCTATAATCATAGGCAGTATCAGTATTTCCTCTTTTTACTCTATAGAAAGAACTCTTTTCTAACACGTCTGAACTCTGCAGCAGATGAGTTTCTTTGCCATACATTTTGAATAAGTAGCCTTTGTTAATTTTGTCTTTAACTTGGTTTTGTCTTTGACACAAACACATAATAAGAAAACTAAGTTTACCACATTGTATTTTTAATATATTATTTTAAATTATTCAAGTTAACATTAATAAAAATTGTTGAAAAATTATAATTCTTTCTAGAGAAGATTTTAACAGCCCTTCAGGTAGAGATCATCTTATTTACATTCATTGATGTACATTCAATGTGTTTCTTATATATTGCATCAGGACTAAGTTCATAGTTCTCTAATCCTTTGCAACACAGAAAAAATATCATGGTGACATTTTCCATATACTATATCCTCGTGCACCTGATAGTAATCTTTGGAACAATTTTAGCCTTTTGATGAGGCTTATTACAGTCTCAGATAATGGTTTTCTTTTTTTTTTAATTGTTTGCAAGTTTGTTTTTTTTTCAGTAATTTCAAATATGGTTTTCTTTTTGTCTTGATATGTGTCTCCAGGCTAAACCTTTAATTTTGTAGCAATAGAAAGGTTAACACCTTCTGTTAAACAACAGAACTATATTGTGGTCATAAAATACAGTGATTTCACCTCCTCTGGGTAATTCCAAATATAGGGGACTTGGCATGTCAGAGTTACCTGGTGTAGAAGTTAATATGAAATCATTTAACAAACATTTATTCTCTTTGTTTTCACTGGAGTTTTGATTGCATCCCAAATAGCAAACCATTAACCTTTCTGGGCCTAATTTATAAATTTGTATTCTGGACAACAGCTGATTTACTTGACTGAAAGTTTTGCTGATGTAAGATGCAAAGGATCCAGCTTTTAACAATGGAAACACACAGACAAAAAGGCCCAACTCCATGAATTTAAATCTATCTTACAGAAGAACTTATGACAAGTTCATAGGAATGAAATGTCAAGATGTTAATAAGAATTGGCAGGTTTCCATGTGATCAGATGACAGAGTTACAGCTCAAAATGTCACCTTTTTTTTTCCTTTTTTTTGGGAAATGTGAGAAACACACTGAACAGATGCATCCAGAAAGATAACCATTGTAAAAACATCTGTCTAAACTCTAAGTGTAAATTATTCTTTAAAAAGTCATCAGTTACTTTTCAGTTACAATGAATCTCAGTTTACTTTGAAAATATGGCATCAGAAGAGATTTGAGCATTGAAACAGCCTTCCTATTTGCATGTAATGGTGCCTCCACTTGGGGAGATAAACATCCTGTTTTCCGATACAAGTATGGTCAGTTTTTTTTAATTAAAAGTATTAAGAAGTAAAATACGTCTCACATGGGGACAGACAAATTTTTGAAGGATACGCCCTGGTGATTTAAATCAAGGAGATTATACTGATTCGTTTTAGTTACTCTGCAGATCAGACCTCTGTATTCATTGTTTTCACTATTTGTGTGTCCGGTATTTATTACTTTTAATGGCATGTCTTATTAATACTTCATTAGAATGTATACTCTATGAGGTCAGGAATCTTGTTTTACCCTCTATTGTATCTTATAGAATCTACCAGAGGATTCATTTCCTATACTTTTTTTTAAATAGAATGAATAAATGATTACATAAAAATAAATAAGTTTCTTGGCATTGTAATGGTGTACATGTGCTCTTATATGTTTATACACCAGGCTCCCTACTGTTCATTTATTGAGTTTTTCATTCTAGGATATTAGTTTTTAAAGACAATAGTTCACTTCTGGGCACATTTATGTTTACTTGATTTCCATCCAATTAGTTTATTGAAAAAGAAAGAGTGAAAATGTTTGTTTATCATACAGTATCTATTACACGACATAGCATTAAATGTCTGATTTTTTTCCTTTCACTTCTTAATTGACAGTTGTGGATTCTTTTAGCCAACTCCTTCAGGTTAACAAAGCCATCAAAAGAGGCATAGTGATGACCCAGAATTCTCCAAGGCCATGTCTGATGATTAGCAAAAAACAGTTTGTTGTTGATATTGTCAGGAATCCTCTCCACCCCCTCAACTCAATTTCTTGCTTCATTGCTTTGAACCCCTGTGGGACAGCAACAGTTTAAGAGATGTCAACAAGAATACTCTTGTTCTCGCAAGAATTTAGTATAAGAGGATAAACAGTTACACAGCTGGCCAAACTAATAGGTATATAGAAGTGTGTGACTTAAGTGTTTAATAAGTGCATGAGCATTTTACAAGGCCCAGCGGACCTTCCCCAGAATTATTGAATTTGACTGATATCTGTGGAGTTTACTCGGGGTAATTTCTGGTTAAAAGCAAAGTTATGGGGTTTTCTTGTTTGTTTGTTTGTTTTTTTACTATTTAAATATCATGTTGAGTTAAGTAAGAACCCAGACATAAAGTCATACCTTGTCACATATTTCTGCGAATATCAAAATATTGCCAAAGGAAAATTCAGAGAAATAACTCTAGTTTATTTTTTCTGTTTTGTGTATTTGCTGTGAATAAGGTTTATGAGTAGTTTAGGACTCAGACGATCAGAAAGCTCTACAGGTATTTCCTGTATGTACTCCTTCTAATATATGTTTGTATAGCTACTGAGTACTGTCTTAGTAAAGGGATCTTCATCCTTTAAAAAGTATTTCAGAAGATAAAATAACCAATGACTCGGTCAGTAGAAATTCATGGAACACAAGTTGTTATTTTTATCCTACAGTGTAACTAACTACAGTTTAACTGGTAAAGTATGCAGTTATAATATCCAGTCATTGAGTGAATATTATTTTAATATCACAGAAGTTTCTACTTGAAATTACAAGAGACATCAGTGGTTTAAATGAAAATAGACATGATCAAATTACTATTTTTGTAACATACCTACAAAGAGTTAATCATGATTGTGTGGTTAGATATGGGCTTTAAGCTATGGATCATGGCTGCTAGACTCATAGTAAGGTCTTTCAGATAGAGATCATTACTCAAATTTCAATCAATATCATTCATTTATTTCTCTTTTTACTAATAACTATAATAATATTTATCCTTAAAATGTAAGGTATATGACTAATTGAAAGACAGGGATAAAGTGTTAAAACTGACTTTAAAAGAATGGCCTTAGAACATGACATTGAAATAAGAAAATGAACATGGCAGCATTTTACCACTCCCTCTAAAACTGCTGAAATTCACTTTCAAAAATATAGTAAAATAGGAATAATTGGCCAAAAATATTAATGAGTATCTATTTTATCAATTCATAGAAACAAATTATTTTCTGACCTACAGCTAGTGAATATTATATGAATAGTATTTTATACTAATTAAACCCACTGGCAAAAACAAATTCCTTCTCTCTGGAAACATTGCTAAAGCCTATTTAAAGTATTGGAACATTTTATGAGGTCGAGAGGAATTAGGCTGTGTATTTTTAGTTTCCTCACTCCACACATACTATTACCATTGCTGATAAAATCACATAGACTATCTCTAAAATGCTTAAGGCAACCCACTTGACTTTTGTTTATTAATGTGTAGGAAAAATAATCCTTTACATTTCTTAAGTTCATTTCTCATTTTTAAACAGTTTTGAATTGGGTTGAGTACTAAAATGAGAAAATCACCTAGGACCAGCCTTCAGCAAAATTTTTGATGAATGTGAAATTTTTCTCTCCCTCTCCCTTCTCCAATACTCTTTAGTGATACTCCATTCAATAATTGCTCATACATTTTCTTAAACAGTCCTTTGATTTCAATTCTAAACCCAGGTCTAATCATGATGTGTTCCATTTTATGACAGGGCCATGCCTTTCTTTCCTTTGCTACCCATGACTCTCATTAAAATGCTTATATTTTTCAGTGACCAGAAAATGTAATCAGAATTTAAAACATGAATAAATAATGTCTTAAAGTGTTTTATTTTTTAAAAAAATAACAGATTTTCTCTGCACAAATGACCACTCATCAGTATGAGTGATAATTCTTTCAATAGAGAGTTGAACTTAATTACTTTTTAATGTCCTTTCCTCATCAAGATATTAGAAAAAAGTAAAATAAAATGAGCCATTGAAGAGTTTGTGAAGATCAAGTTGGATAAAACATCAGATAAATCTTATCAATAGGCATCACTTGCAATACTTAGACAACTACCCAGTTGGCTTCTCATAAAATGATCCCAGCTTGGTATTTTGGAATAAATAATAGTATATGAAATAGAAAATGGCCAAATCCTGAACTAGAGAAATGAAAGTAAAATAACTTAGTAAAAACTGTATAAGAATAAGAGCCATTCTAGTCTTGAATTACTAAGGCTTTATTTTATCCAAGCTCTAAATTTGGATTTCAAAGGTTTTCAGCTTTAAAATGTTTATATTTATATGCCCCTCAAAAGGTTAATACAACATATTTATCAGATTGGTCTCAGTGCTATGTTTGAAGTGTTCTGACTGGTCCAACTTAATTTAATACTAATAATAGCTTGTTCCTTTTAATCAGTTTTTCATAGTAAAGAATCATAATAGATAAATTGTAGGAGGAAAGAAAAATGAATGTTGTTGTTTATAAGCCTATTTAACTCTGCAACCTTTGTGATACTATATATATGAGAATAGTAAAATGTTATATTAGCAAATCTCCCACAAATCAGTGATACAAAGAGTACATTATTGCTTTTTAGACATATGAAATAGCAAACACTTGACATTAGTTATGAATTTTATAACCAAATCATTATATCTCAAGTAAAATCCTTAGTTGATTTGCTTTGTTTTTGCTTTCAAATTTTTCTACCTCACTTGTGTCCATATTGGCTTGCCAGGCAAAACACACACGTACTTGAATTCGCATGTACAAAATAAAATTTTCAACGTGCAGTCATAATTTGCTTTGAATCTCTATTAAATATTGGAATTAAAAATAGTCCTTTATTGTTAGCTTTCAGTTATTAGTTTTTGAAACAAAAACAGATGAATTCTTTGAGATTTAAACAATGGCTTAGTGATGTATAAAAATACTGCAGTAATAAATAGTGATTATTATTTGAATATATCTTGGTGTTAGTTCAAAGTTGCTCTTTCAAATGCTGTTGACAGAATTTCCCAGAATAATTTAACATTTTATTTGTCTTTGTAACTTATCACATACTGTATTAGTTATCAAACCAATGACTTAATTATTAGATCGTATTTTCAATTCCTTTTGTTTTGATTAATGCATTGATTTGTCCTGTGGAATACATTCGGTCTTTGACCCTTATCAAATAGCAACTAGAACAGCAAAGCTTAAATCTCCTAAAATCAGATCATATGTGAAAGAACACAAGCTGTTTAGTGAGATAACTTAGATCCAATTCCAGTTCTAGATTTTTGACTATTTATACTCCTGTCTTCTCAACTATTAAATGAAAAAAATAATGCATATCTTAAGCCCTAGTGCTGTTGCAGGTTTAAAAAGATAACATATCAAAAATTTTTGTGAAGTGCCGAATAAATAAATATTAGCACCAATGCTATCCCACTAGAAATAGTGTGTAATTGAAATTCACTATTAGTCAGCCCCCAATATTAATTGAGCTCTACAGTGGGCCAGGCAGTGTTCCAACAATTTGGGATACAGTGACTAATGAAGCAGACAAAGCCGTCCATCAAAAAGCTTACATTAATGAGAAAAGAGCTATGGATACAATCAAGAAACATACAAAGGAAAAATTACTGTATTTCAGTTAATGATGTTATGAATGTTATGATGGTATGAATGTTATGAGCTAAACAGTAATATGGACAGCTATTGATTTATATAAAATAAAGGTATTTCTGGTTTGAAGAGTGCCACCCAAGATACATGTCTTTGTGTTTTGATGGCCTATTTTTAATATATCTCTTGGATGTTGAATATACATCTGCTTTTTTCCTCCTGTATTCCTATGCATTTCTATGCAAAAAAATTAGTGATCGTACCAGAAAGTGCATGCCTATGAATTTTGTCTCGCCTGTTTCCTATGTTTTATAATTGAAGACTTATATGACTTTTGACTCATTGTGCCCTAATCACCAAGTTTAACAATAGCCACATTTTAATGAGTATCTAGTATGATTAAAATATTTAAAATAAAGCTACTGCTTGGAGAGAACTTGTAGAATTTATTGGAGTAAAAACTAAAGAATCAAGATTAACCCCTCTAACATCTTTGACTAAAGAATATTGGAGATTTTTTTGTTCCTGACTCACCCACTCACATTGTTTATTACATAGTTAGAAGGCTTCCTAATAATAACACCAGGACAGAAGGAAAAGTGAGAGTCAGATACAGACATTTGGTATGATTTGTGAGTGCCTGAGGAAACAGGCAGTGAGAAATCCAGTAAGAAAAATATGATTGCAGTTGGCCGGAAATGAGACCACCTGCCTTCTGAGAAGATTCATAACCTGTTTCTATACCTAAAAATATTCAGTAGAGACCTAATCAATTATCTCTGATAATTAATGCAAAATAGATGAATAATAAAGGAAAGCAAAGCTCTATACTGTGTTAGTTGATGAATTGTTCAACAATGCATCTGGGAAACAGGCATACATAGAGGTCAATTGCAATTAGTTACATCCTGTCTTTGAATTATGATTTTATAATACATATGATTTTATAATACATACGATTTTTATTATACATGCAACTTACTTGTTGTAAATAAAGTTAAATATGGCCCACTTCTAAGATGTTTATCATAACCTAAAAAATAAATCCAATTTCATATGTCTTTTTCGTTTTTTATTTGAAATAACATTTTGGTGATAAGCCAAAGTATGCAGCATTTTTCTCAAATTTTTCATATTGTTATATACATTTTCCTTCTCCCATACAACTTTTATTGGCCATTAAATTCTTATTATTAAAGTAAACTTCCATGTTATGATTTTTAGCAACTAATATTATAAAAACATTTATCTGTCTAAAAGTTTGACATTCCTCTATTGTGCTATCAAAAGTCATTTTGCAGGCTCAGCCCTCCACTTAGCAGAAGATTTGTGCTATAATAAATCTTCTTTTGAGATTACAATGCAACAGAAGTTCAATACAAAGAAAATTTTAGCCTCATAAAAATCAAATCTGTAGTGAGAGGATGAGGATAGTCTTGAAAATTGCTGCACAAAAAAATGTAGAGTTAGAACTCTTGGACAACCTTTTGGCTCTTTCGAAAAAGTGGTATCTTTTTCTAATAGTTTCATTAGCAGATAGAAAATTTCCATTGTAGGCTTTGTTTTTTTTTTTCCCTCATTAGTCCAAGATTAGCTGTTTAAATGAATGTTTTTTTGCCTCACTTTGTCCCCCTTCTCAACCATTTTAAAGATGGGTTTTTAGTTTTACTTTATAATAATCATGCCATGAAGCAGAGATTTTAAAGGAACTCAAAACACTAGTTCTTTCTGAAAAAACAAATTACTTAGAATCCAAAGCTTAGCAATATATAATTAAATTGGCTGTTAATTAGAAAATCCAATTCTTATTCTTCAGCCTCCAATTTATGTGACTGTCTCTGCATTAAGATTGAAAATATCCAAAGTTCAACATCTGCAAAACAGAGTACAGTTCTAATGATTTATATGGTAAATTTTTGAATGTGAATCCCAATGGATAAATCATTAATTTTAAAAACACAAAAAGTAAATGCTATCTAACTAAATTTTGTATTTATATTTATTTGTAAAACCCATTAGTATGCACCAGTGAATCTGTGGGGTGAAACTAAATTTTCCCATGAACATTTCATTTAACACAATGTTGTACACTTACTGAAAATGAGTCTTTAATTTGGAATATCTATTTAATTGGTATGCCAAGCAAATGCTTGTAAGAAAGTTTCCTGTTTCTACAGGAGTTCTTGATCAAATCTTGGGCAATTGCTAAGATGGAGATCCTTCACTTTAAAATTAACATTGTTCTACCACCAGATAATGTACCTATGCCTTTAACTACCTGTAGAAGATGTGACAATATGTCCCAGAGAAGACAGGTCACAGAATATGAATGTCTTAAATTGTGATGGGGAGGATTGTGGCAAGACAATAATGTCAAAGCACCTATTATGCTGCTGTATCATTCTACCAGAGTTATTGTGAAATATCAGAGACCACATAAATAGTCTGAGTTAACTTTTTGCTTTTCATGAAATAACAGAGGCTTCATATTACATGTGACCCTGTAAATTACACTGATTCGGTGAGGTGATGACAGAATGTCAATGAAAAAGAAAAAAATACGAATCTGAATGTTAAAGATGGGATTGTCCTTAGCAATTTTCTAGCCCAACCTGATCATTTGCTAGAAGAAATAGAAGCCAACAAAAAAATTGGGATCTCATCATCACCTCAAAAGAGTTACCATTTATCCATCATGTATTTTTTTCTAATCACTGTGCTAAGCATTCAATAGTTTACAGTCTTGTAAAATAGAAATTTTGCAGAAGAGAAAACGAGGCTTAGAAAAGTTAATGTAAGTTATTCAAGGTCACATAGGGGTACAGCTAGGGCACAAATATGGCTCTGCTTGACTCCAAATTCCATGTTCATAGCTCCTTTCCCATAGTGCTCAATGTCACATGTGGATTAATGTGTGACTCAGTCTCCTCATTTGTACTTTGGCTTGTGCACTGATATGAGTAATTTCCCTCAAAAAGCCAGAGTGAGATGAGTAACATTAAACAAAACAAAACAGAATTAAACACATGCATTCAGTCAGTAAGCAGCTATCATAACACTTATGGTAAACATATTTTAACTAAAATTGCCATTGTATATTAATTTTTAAAATTATATCCATGTAGAAATCAAATATAGACACGTTTCTGTCTCCACTTCTTTCTGTGTAAATTACATTTTGCCTCACTGATTGATACTAAGGGAGAACTGCTTTGTATTAAAATGAGTAGACTTACTATTTTTTTGGTAATATTTCTATGGACATTTTAAGAGAATCATATTCAGAAAGGATAAATTCTATTTTTTTTCCTACAGGGAGAAATGGTTCAGTTATTTCTTATCATAGTTGCATGAGTTTCAGTGATATTGACTCCCATTTGCTGACAAGGAAACTGAGGCATTGAAATTCAAAGAATCTTACTACCTAAGAGCTACTAGGAATGTTATAGGTTATTTTGTCCAGCTGCCTTATTTTTTGGATTAATAAACAGGTCCAGCATGATTGACAATTGTTTTCAAGCCCACAGATCTTGTTAGTGATAGAGCTATTTTGAGAATTCTCAACTCCTAACACCTAGTCGCTTTCTGTTTTCACTGAGCCATATTCCCTCTCCACAACATTATTACTGTCTCTGTTTCACTTATACAATGAAGAGTGTAGCACTGGTGCTCACAGTATTGAGAATCATGTCATTCAGCTGACAAGTAATACCATTTACAAAGTTTAGAATTTGGCTTTCTTAGAGGCTTTTAGGCAGCACTTCCAGAGTGAATTGTAGAGTTCTAGGTAAAAATAAATTGAAAGGCTGCAACAGTGCAATGCAATTCTGACAGAGACCATCCAAAGTTAGCACAAGTCCCCAACAAGACTGCTGTCACTTCAGATGCCAGCCACAACTTCAGGGGTCTTTGGTTCACCTCCACCTGCACTTCTGATCAACTGGCTACAAATTTGGGGATTCTCATGACCCTCTGAGGTTTGATAATTTGCTGGAATGACTTAGAAAACTCAGTACAACAGTATACTTATGATTACCATTTTATTATAAAGGATACAAATAAAGACCAGTCAAATGAAGAGACACATATGGCAAGGTCTGGGAGGGTCTTGAGCACAGAGCTTCCATTTCCTTTCCCTATGAAATCCATATGTGTCACCCACCCAGCACATCTATGTGTTTACCAACCAGGAAGTGCACCTGAGCCTCAGTTTTTGGAGTATTTATTGCGGTTTCATTGAGGTTCCATTGATTGAACCATTGGCCATGTGACTGATATCAATATTTAGCCTCAGTCTCCTCCGTGGAAGTTAAGAGATAAGGCTATTATTATGTGGCCCAAAGCCCCAATTCTCTAACTACATGGTGATCTTTTTGTATGACCAGTCCACACCCTGAGTCATCTCCTTAGCATAAATGCAGGTGTGGTTCAAGGGCCCACCCCATATTTCTAAACTTTTGGGATTTCCTTAGTGACAGAGGTATCCCAAAGGTATAGAAATTCCCTCCCAGGGCCGGGCGCGGTGGCCCACATCTGTAATCCTAGCACTCTGTGAGGCCGAGGAGGGTGGATGGCTCAGGGTCAGGAGTTCAAGACCAGCCTGAACAAGAGTGAGACCCCGTCTCTACTAAAAATAGAAAGAAATTATCTGGCCAACTAAAAAATATATATATATAGATGTAGAAAAAATTAGCCGGGCATGGTGGCACATGCCTGTAGTCCCAGCTACTCAGGAGGCTGAGGCATTCGGATGGCTTAAACCCAGGAGTTTGAGGTTGCTGTGAGCTAGGCTGACGCCATGGCACGCACTCTAGCCCGGGCAACAGAGGGAGACTCTGTCTCAAAAAAAAAAAAAAAAAAGAACTTCCCTCCTAGGAACCATGAGCAAAGACCAGAGAACTGTATTTATTTATCTATCTATTTATTTATTTACAACAATGATGTACATGTTGAATTAAACAGATGTGTTTTTCTTGCCTCCTCCCCCCAAAAAAAACCCTGCTATGCTGAGAAGACATACTGCTTGACATATGCTAATCCTATAAAGGGTTAAGTACTATTTTATGGACCAATGTGCAGTTATGCACACAATAAGTACTTTTTCATTTTTGCTGGACCAAAATTAGGAAAACCTCAATAAATTTTCTGAGTTTCTGTCCATTAAAAACAAATAAAGGGATAGATAAGTAGCATTTAGTAATAGTCACACACATCATTGAAATAACCAAACACTTAATTCAAACTCACAAACAGCCCTTCAACCACAAAAAAAAAAAAAAAATGGAGCTTGAATCTGACAGAATCCATTAACTGAGAACATTGTAAAAATCCTACCGATTAATAGACTGTAAAAGGCTTCCAGACGGCACAGACAAATACACTTAATTATAGTCCATCATTCTTACTTGTATTTAAAATCTCCAGCGCTGTAGGATAATCCAGAAATTAATATAGCTATGAATTATTATAGTGGCCATATTGAAATGCAGTTTTGATAGAATCGCATATTTTAAAATCTACTTATTTGACAAACATATAACTTCCAAAAGCTTTGTGCTTATAAAAAATGAAAAACTTATAAATTGCTAAACCAGAATGTTACCAAACTTTTTAATACTCTTGCTCCAATTACTTATTTCACACGTAAGTTAATAAAGACCAAACAGCAGATTCATTTAAAGGACTCAACAACGTGCTCATAAAACAAAACAAGGACCTACTGACAGAAAAATTAATGGGAACTAAAAGTGAGAAAGTTAAGACACACAAGTAGGTCAACATCAGAATAGCAAAGAGAGAAGTAAGGTGAGTTTAGGCTTTTTGGTTCCTTAAATACATAGTATTTATTCCTGAGTTAGTCATTTCCAGGTATGGTTGGCAGCTGAGAAGAATTGGGGGTGGGGGGAAGAGGCTCTAGCTATCATATTATGAAGTATGAAAATTTTAAACCTTTCCAAATGTACAAGGAGACAACTGAGATTATATATTTTCATGCAAAAACATCAAATATTTTGTGTTTTATAAATGTTTAGCGACAGTTATTTATCTGGATATTCATACTATGATTAATATTGGGGGATGCTAGATCTTCAGCATCCATAACATTAGCAAAACAGATCCTTTAATTTTCTATATTTTTTATATTTCTATATATTAGAACAAGTGGAAAATTGACAGTATACTATTCCAATTATTTAACCCTAGATCAAAGAATATCATGTGTTTTTAGTTTCTTATTTATAGACCAAAATATATAACATGTCACATTAATGAATGGTGTTTTTCAAGATTTGATAAAATGAGTTAAATAGCTTTGGATAATTTTCCAAAAGTGTATAAAATTAAGAGAAATCCTTCAGGTATTTCTGACATATTTGACCTTCAAACTTTTGCGAATAAAGCACAATGTCTTCATTTTATCCTAATTACTTCAAAGAGAGCTAGAAAATTTAAATATATGTGAATATATTAAACATAAATAAAACCTATCTCTATATGATGTTCACAGAAAATCTCACCCAGTTTTATATTTTCTTACATACTATTTCTTGCATGCATATTTTATATGATTAGCTTGCTCTAATCATTTCCATAGGTGGTAGAAATAGTATATCATTTTTATTTTATAATCACCATCAGCATACAGTCACATATAATTATGCCTAGATCTTATGAACAGCTTTTAGTTTTTTTAGCTTTTTATTTATTAATTTTGTTTTCAAGAAGAGTGAAAAAGAAGTTGAGACATTATCTTCAAGACCTTTAATATTTTTAATTTACTTTTTTTCTTTAACTATTTTAACATAAGGAGAACTTTTTAGCAAGCCATTATTTTATTTAATGTTAAAAACATGTATTGTGTTTTGTACATGAGCAAGTCATTGTTTTGGGTATCAGAAAACTGAAAATGTACTGGTCAATAAGTCAAGTATAAAAACACATAATCTAAAGTGTTTTTTCTTATCAATCACCAACTCTTTTCATTCCTTCACCTTCCATAATTAATCCATCAATATTCCTCTGTGGATCTTCCTTCAAAATATTGTCAAAACTAGATACTTCGTACCACCTAACATAAACTGCCATCATAGCCATTCTGAATTCCCGAAATTACAGTCTTTATCCTCATTATAATGATTTTTGATTTAAATATAGTTTTATAATACTATTTTTCTCAAAACTTTCAACTACTTTCCATGAATTGTAATCTATTTATACATATTTATCTACCTACCTATCTTTAAATCTTTTAGTTGTGTTTGATGTAAACATGGTAATGTTAAGGAATTAAGTTTTATTCTAAAAACTCTTAAAATTCAAATCTGTTAGAAATATCATTAGGATTTCTCTTAATTTTATATACTTTGGAAGATTCTCAGTACTATTTAACTGATTGTTTTATCAAATTCTAAAAACTACCACTCATAAATGCCAACTCCTTACTATAGTACACAAATTCCCACTTGACCTGGCCTCTCAGATCACATTTCTTTCAGCTCCAGCCATGTTGGACATGCTGGTGTTCCTTTAACAACTCAAGTTTTTACCCTTTTCAGCTTTCGTAAATATTTTCCTTTGACCTACAGAACTTTTTCTCCAGGTCTTCACATGTCTTGCTCTTTTGCATTGTGAAGATATCTTCAGAAATCATGTACTTGGAGAGGTCTTCCAGGGCAACCCTGTCTAAAAGCCACCCACCATTCCATAATGCTCTATCCCCCTTTCCAGCTTGATTGTGCATACTTTAACATTATGTTTTGTTAATGAAATTAACTGAAACTGAAATTAATGAAACAAACTGAAATTATGTTTTGAATACCTTTATTAATGTCTATTTTTCTATCCTGTATTGACTTTCCTTAAAGAACACTCTTCAAGTTTATATGGTACTGAATTGGCTCATCCCCCAAAATACCTGTTTGTTTTGTTCTCCTTTGTTGTCTATTCCTCTACCATTTTAAATTTTGCCATAGTCAGAAATTATTCCTAGATTCTCTTCTCTTTTCTTTCTATAAGCTCATTTGGGGTGATTTCATGAAAAGTTTAATAAGACCTTGAATAATAGCAACCTGTTGATGTTTCACAGCCCAGCTCTAGACACATACAAGTCTGGAACTGGGCTATGAAACTTCAGACTTTCATGGCCACCTGCCAGCCCCCTTTTCCACTATAGACTGAGCTTTAGCCCTTCTCCTTGGACTGTTCTTTGATTTTGTTTACTATGCTTAATTTTATTTTACATCCATTGGTGCCTATGTGTCATTTGTCCTCACATTCATAAGTTTGGGAGCAGGCACTGACTGGTATCTAGCAGAGGATGTTAGGTGTCCTAATAAAAACAATAGGTTTTATCTTTCTTAAATGTATCCAGCTTGAGCTGACCTTACGAGTGAAAAATTAGCAAAGAGCCCCATCTTGACTAGGGTTGGAGAACATAAAATGTAGGGAAGCATGAAATGGAGGCTGAGGAGAATGGACAGACTAGGGCCGTTGTGGTGCATTCCTGCCCGGCATTGATTCCTGTATTTCCTGAAAATTGTATATGAAGGCACAGTGGATCCCCAAAGTGGTCACTATGTTACATGTGGCATCCAGATCCCAATGACATGGACTTGCATGTCAAATGTGCTTCGGTTGGTGGTGTTCACTTCTTTTCTATCACAATATTCTCATACACATTGGGATTTCTCAGAAAAGAAAAAAATAAAAATAAAAATCACCTTAAAATGCACTGAATTACAAGAATAAATATAAAATTACTACAAATAAAGAAAGAGTGTGATAATGAATCATATTCAGTTCTGCAAAATAAAAATTCTTAGGTTGAAATTCAAAGTTTATGATAATGTTACATAATAAAGGAAAAGAGGAATAATTGGTCTTATGTCTTATATCCAAAGCAGATACAATAAATTACCTACAATGAAATCTTCATCCCTAAGAGTACATTTTATTCAAAAGGACTCTTTAAATTTGCCATTCAACCCTAAGATGTTAACTAATAGAGGCTACTAAGTTATAATCCAGGCTATAAAACCTTGTAAAAGAAGGGATAATTAGCCCCAATGGTTTTTGCTTTTAACAGTCAAATTTAGCCTACATTAAAACAAAATAAAAATGAATGGTACCTGACTATAAACTATTATCATTCCATGGTGTTCTCTACAAACCTCTAATTTCAAACATTATTAAAATAACAAATTCCATTCAAGTGGCCACTGGAAATTATTTTTCTGTCACATTTGGCCAAGATGAAATCTGTACTCACCTTCAAAAAGAAACAGGATACCTTTACCCTGAATCATATAATACCTGAGCAGTCCAGATATAGCACATAAACCATATAGATAAAATCTCAATCCTAATCTAGTTGTCCTTCAGAATCCAGATGTGAGATGTATTGCTGATATAATGCTCTTTCTACATAAAAATGTCCAAAAGCTCATTAAATAACTCTTAATAACATTTGTTGGGTCTATTTCAATTTCTGAGGTGACATATTTGCTTTTATAAGTTTCATTAAAATCTATTTGTACAGTAAATAAGTCTGCTCTTTATAACTGAGACCCACCTCAGCAACAAGCTGGTGAGGCTGCACCATAAACTGTACAACAAACACTTCCTTTAAAAAATCATAGAAATCCTTTCCATAAATAGATGAGGCCTTGTCACTCTTATTCATGGTTTTTGCAACTTCTTAACTACTCAAGATGGCCACTGATTGCCCAAGAGTTTCTGATGTAAATAATTGCCTTCTTCAACCTGAATATACATGCTGCTAGGATTGCTGGCCACATATTGGGCCTTATTGGAAACTGAAACTCACAGTTCTTAAACCAGTGACCCTTTGGATTCATTTACCCATTATGCATTGGGTTATGGAGAGAGCAACGACTGGGTTGGCATGGCCATGAAAGCCTCCTAATTAAAATTAAAATGACTTATTTGAGATAAAGCCAGAATTCAGCAATGTGCTATATCCTTTTGCAGGAGGGAGTGGCTTTCCCTCAGCCATTTACCTGAGACTATGACTTCAGAGGAGGTCACCTCTCTACTGGAGCTATTAGCCATTGTGAAGAGGGTGCTCTTGGAACAGAATAAGCAAGAGACTTTATGATAGGCAGAGCATAGTACCATCAAGTGATGAGCTCTGGAAAACAACTGAGAAAAACATTCCACATGACAATATTCAGAAGATTCCCACCATTCTATGTTGTCTACTTCTAAGTTATCCTTTACCTCACTTGTACATACATATAAAAAATATACTGCACAAAACTACTGTACAATATACTTTGCTATTATTTTCACAAATTATCAGTTTATGATTAATGTTTCCACTTTTTTTTCAGAACTTTTATCTTCAGTATTACAGACTTAATTGCTAGTTGTATTAATGTTGTAAGAAGATTCATCTATTTAGGAAAAACGAACTTTGCATTCAGGGAAGAAAAATCAATCTTAATATTAAAGCTTTTTTGAGTATCATATATTGTCTTGAGTTTTATGTTTAGAAATATCCTTTGAAAAGAATACACACACAAGCACAGATATTTAGAAATATATATGCACAACATATTGTAAAGACCTTTGCAAGAGTAAAAGAATATAAATTATTTTTCTCCAATGGTATCCTGGTCAAATCAATGAAGTAAGAACTAAATTTTTGATTTGGTATATCTTTAATTTTGTATTGAAGTAGTGTTTACATTTAGTCTCACTGCAATGAGCTCAGTTTTTCCTTCAAAATAATGAGTACCCTGCAGTGAGTTTTACTGAGTTGACAGATGTTTACAATATGCATAACCAGATACATATATAAACATTGAGGATAAGTGCAATTGGTGCAGGGAGAGGAAAGAAAATGAAAAATAGCATATTACTTCTTATTAAACTCATCCAGAAAGGGCATGAATTATACAAATTTAGGATGCATTTGCCACTAGATTAATGGAAATTTATTCACAAAATTTCCTTGGAAAAGACATGAGCATATACTATTTACATTTCTCATTTTACATATTATAAATTTATACATGCTGTTAAGTTATGTACTTTTAAAAACTGCAGGCAAATTTTTAATAAGAAATGATCTTTTGATCTTGTTTTAATGTTTACTTACATGTGGAAAAGCACAGGAGTTTAAAATGCTCATATAAAATTTTAAAAGTCACCTTTAAGGAGGAAAAGAGAGACTATACTTATTAAAGTTTTGATGCCACAACTCTAACGTAGTGTAAAAATTATACCATTTTTTTCTGTTGTAAATATTACCTTTATTATGCCTCCTGATTCTGAGGAGATTTTCCATACCAGTTCTGGATGTAAAACAACTCAGAGGCTCATTTTGAGGATCACATTGGGCATTTTTTTCCTAGGAATTCTTAAAACAGTTTTAGATTTTCTTCTCCCTTTAATATTGTCTATAAATCAATCATTACTTTCTTACAGAAAAGTTATCAAATGATTGGAGATATATTCTATATGAACTCTTTAGATTGCAGTTATGTGTAATCAAAGGAGTACAAGATATTCAGAAACAATTGACATGAGACAAACATATAATAAAAGATTTTTATGAGTATATTTCTATGTTTTCAAGTAATGAGTAACCCTTGAATTGTAAAATTGAACCACAAATTAACAAATCGAGAAGTTGATCTTAAAATCGTTGAGAGATTGTATTGATACTTACCTTTGCTGCATTTTATTTCACTAGAGTATGGTTCTAATGAGACCAAATGTATGAGCTTAATCTTAAAAATCATAATATGAATCACAAATTATCAGCAGTTACCTTTGAAATGCAAGTAGAGGGACAGTTGGTGTTTGAGGAAAAGATAGGGGGTTATGAACAGCTCTTTATAATTCTGCTAGGAATTAACCATCTCAGACGTCTCTACATATATGCTGGCAATGGGTTATCTCTGAAAAAGAAGGGCAGAAATACTTTTCTAAGCATCTACAAATGGTTTCTTAGTTAAGAGTATTAAGTTGAGAACTCACAGTTTTCTCAGTTGCCTCCTCAAACTCTAAAACCCTGTAACTGACTCCTTTTTAGGTTACACTGATATATTTAAGTTCAAACGTCTTTGAAAAAAAAATTATTCCTTGGAGAGAATATTTTAGATTCAGTGTCGTGAATTGTGATAAGATATTTTACCTGAGCAAATGATTTAATAGGCTTTCCCTTAACTTTCATGTTTCACCAAGAACTTCTAAGTAAATCTTACATGTTAAAATTTTTCTGGAGAAGAAAGAAATGGTGTTTATGAGTTTCTGCTTGCATCAGAAGACATTTTTAACATTATTCATGTGGAAAATATTTATGTGCATAAAACAAACAAATAAAATTAAACCATGTTGTTTTAGTAACTACTTCAGCGTATTATACGACAGTTGTGTGGTAACTGAGGTATTATGTGGCAATTGTTTTTCCCAAACAGCTAAAATATTTTCCATATACTGTTTCTTTTTCCAAATGAAAAATGCAGACAGGTCTAGAAAGATTTGGAAATTAAAAAAAAATGTTTTGACTTACAGATCAAACAATTTTATTAATATTCAGTAACATGGACATGGAAAAAACAGCTATCAGGATATTTTCTGCATTCTCCTGACTTATTTTATGTGAATAAGAAATTATCCACATGTTCCAAATGGATATAACCTTGTAAAATATTGTAAGGTTTTGTTAACCCGTAGACAACTGTGAAAAATACATAAAATAATAATTCACCACTTTCCATTATAACAATATGCAATGTTTTTAAAAATAAGCTTTTAGCCACTTATAATGCTTAGTAAATAAACATCTTAAGAAAATTTTCACAAGTATGCTCACAAACTTAAATTTTAAAATATAAATTTTCATAAGCCTAAATATGACTCACCTACTTCTTCTAACATTTTATTACATAGAAAAATTATCAACAGACCAAGGAATAATCCCAAACTCTGCCATTTGATTTAATTTTCAAACTTCACATTTTTGTTTAATTAAACCGAAAGTGATAAATGGTTTTTGTGTAAGGAAATCATGTATATTATCCATACTAGGCACCCTATCAGCAGACCCATATATACTAGACCAATTGTTAAACATTTTTTATTCTATTTTATGATTTTTTTTAGGGAAAATGAGTCAATGTATTTGACGAGTCTCACTGAGGATTTTATCATTACTTTGTGCACGTCTGGAGGAAATTTTCTCCTCTGACTCATTCATTTAACACATATTTGTTGAGCAACAACTATGTGCCAGTCATTTTATGCTGGTTATAATGGTGAAACAAACAGCCATGATGTCTCAAGCTATTCCATGTGGGGGTTGGGAATTAATAATTTGAAAGTTACAGAGAGAAGAAAGTAGAAAGTGGATGGAGAGA
Organism: Eulemur rufifrons; assembly: GCF_041146395.1. Classification (NCBI taxonomy): domain Eukaryota; kingdom Metazoa; phylum Chordata; class Mammalia; order Primates; family Lemuridae; genus Eulemur; species Eulemur rufifrons. The sequence goes on from NC_090989.1 coordinate 37,757,611, forward strand.
AGATGGAATGGAAGTATCTCTTTGGATTATACCTATTTCAAATACGTAAGTCAGAAGGAAGTCTCTCTGCCTAGAATTTTTAGATTGTAAATAGCCCAAAATATGTTCTGCTCTTGGGGAGTCAATCTATTTAATTCCTATATGAAATAGTTTTATTTCTGGATATAAAGAATTCGCACTTCTGTTTATGATTCTGAGTCATTTCCAAATTCATGGAGTGGTCATAAGGAACCATTCATTCTTGTTAGAGATATCTGCTTATGGATTATATAGCCACTGAAATATCTATTCTTAAAGTATATGAGCCTGGTTTGAATATAGCAACAAATATTATATGCTTTTTTAATTCTCATAGATATAACAACTTGAGCAATGTAGATCAAACAAACAGTTCTCTGCCTTTCTGTGATAAATTCATTTCACTAGGCTTAAACTTTAACCACAATTCCAATGAAATACCAAAATACTTTCTTTTTAAAAACTCTATTTATTAAGGTCTACTTTAACTTGAGGATAACACAATTTTTCACCCACATTTTCAAGTATAAAATTTGTCTCATGTAATTATGAAATCAGTTCCAGGAGACTACTAAGCTTCATGGCATATTCAAATAAAGCACTAAGTTCCATATAAACCAACTGCAACTAACTTTCAAACTCTCACGTCTAATTTTGCTCACTAAGATTTAGTTTCAGGATACAGTGTATTTTGGGGTAATTGACTTTGCAAGAACTCCTAAAGCATGATTGGCAACATTCTGCACTTGACAAACCTCACAGGCTGGGACACACAGCCACTTGCACCAGCTTAACCGTGTATTACAATAAAGAGAAATCACATATTTTCTTAAACCATTAATAAAAGGCTCTTCAGCCTATCAGGTAACTTGTACCTTCTAATATATCAGGAATCAAGGAGCATTCACTCACTATCCTTCTGAATTCAAATCATTCAAATTTAACATTGTGTGTTGAACAATGGGTTCTAATAAGAACAACACACTTAGCTAAAAAGGATAGTAGGGTTACAGACTTTTAAGTCATTGAGTTACAGAGGTATATCCCTTGTCCCCTGAGTTGCAAGACTAAACAGTCAATGAAGACTTTCAGAAAGAAGGGAAGGTAAATTTCCTGAACCTAATTCTGAATAAGGGATTATATGGAAGTCTTTTTTTATAGCTAAGATTAAGTCCATATATTTTCCGTGTACTCATAGTGGAATGCGTGTGTGTGTTCATTAAGTTAAAATTCCTTTTAAGAGAATCATGCATTAACCAATTTGTCACTGTCCCCACCATTTCCTATTCACTTGCACACAGCCCAATTCACACAATAATGGTTTTTAGCAGTCTGTTTAAGTATTTGAGTTTCTGGCCATGCTCCACATAAACTATGCTATGTCTTATTTGAAATACTGTTCTCTAAAAGCGATGGTCAAAAAAAAATAATCTGCCTTGACAAATATTGGTTTCAGATTATGGCCTTCCTTCTTCCCAATGACTTGTGGTTTCTTTATATCCAGTCAATTTATTTCCTATAATTTTAATGAATTGGATTTTTTATGTTTTAAATATACTTACTCATTTTTTATAAGTGACTTGTCAAGGAGAATAAGAGTAAACTTGCTATCGGAAGAACTACAACTGAGGATAAAGGAAACAAATAAAAAAACACTGCTGCTTTTGGCCTGAGTGTACAAGGAGAACTATGTGAATAGTTTAATCTTTAAAGTCATAACATGAAGTTATTACAATTAATCATTTATATATTTACCATTTTATGTATAAGCATCCCCTACCCAAACCCAGGCTTGTTGCAAAAGCTCCTTTTGACTTGAAGTTATGTGTGACCCAATTCAATCATCTTTGAACTACATAAAGGGGCTCTTCATGCTGCCTAATGCCTCACACCTCACAAACTGAGAACAGCCCTATGACTGACTCGTCAAACTTATTAATACTTCAAGGCCAAATCACTGTCACCGTTACTAGTTATCTCTTTATTTTCAATCACTGACGTTTTGATCCAATCAAACTATCAGAAAAAGTTCTTAGTTACAGGAAAGAGAAAACATTGTGAGTATTATAAGCAGAAAGGAAATTTATGAAAAAGATTTTGAATAGTTTCAAAACACAGAGAAGGCTGGAGAGCCGGTCTGAGGGTTATTTAGCTTGGAACTAGATCCCAGTTCCATCCTGCAGCAAGGCACCAATTGCAGCTGCTGTTGCAAATGATCACTGAATTCTAAAGCTCTAACCTCTGACCCCAGATACTGTGGTCCATCACCAACATTGCTACCACTACTGTCTCAGGAAGCTGCATTTACTTACTACAACTGATGCTACCTCCATTGGGATTTCATGATAGCTCCCTTTCTTTCCATCAACTGTCTCCTAATTCCAATCTGGTGAAGTGTTGTGCTTAGCAGACCTGTGGGTATGTACCTATATTATGCCAGTAAGTGTTGTTTGAAAAGCATGTGTACATCACTGTCATCATCCAGTTTGAAATTTCCCAAGTGTAGGGTAGCAATTCACCTGGGATATCCAAAAAGACTGCTATATATCCACTACAATCACCCCAAATTTTTCCTTAAAATTGGAGTCCAATTTAAGATGCTGACAAAAATAATAAGCCCTATTAGAGAATGTTTGTTTATAAATTAATTAGGAAGAGGAAATAACTCCACTGAAATCTGAAAAGTTTCTTTTATCCAAGAATTTAGATCAAAGTTACTTTCACTCAGAAATAAACCAACTTATACTGGATTTGCCTACCTGACTGCTGTTTGCAATGCCATAAATTTGACAGTTGTACAATATGATGCCTGGTATTTTATGGTGTGCTATAATTTAACTTCTTTGAGAATAGGAAGTTTTTATTCTTGTAAAACATTGCTTGAATATAAGTAATAATAAAAAGTGGTCAGCTAAGTAAGAAGTGTATATACTTGAGTTAGCAGATTATAAGCATTATTGTATTTCAGCTGAATTTATAAAGTATATATTTGTCATATTGAGACTAAAAGTCTTTTGTTTGAATTTTTGGAAGTCAGTTGCCCATGGATATCCCCTAGACACTGAAAGCAGAAGAGTTTAACCAATTTGCTGTTCTGAACTGAAATACTTTACCAATGGCCCCTGCTATGAAGAAAATTGACTTAGATTGCAAAATCTACTGTCACAGCAAGGGCCAAGAGTAAATCACATCACTACAAGATAGTGCCTCCTGCTAGCTGCGAGCCAGTATGAGAAGAAAATAAAGAAGGCATGAGGGCAGAAAATAAACAACAATCGGCTTTAAAAACAAAAGCTATAATAAACTTCTATGTGCTTTTAATATTTAAATTCTGTCCCACGGGAAAGGTGTTGGCATTTAATTACAACTTTATTCTTTATTTAAGATTTGATTCCAACAGCTTTGTAGAAACTATTGTCCATTACATTTTGGATACTTTTCTAAATATAAAATCTCATTATAATGTTAAATGTAAATATTAGACTTCCAAATGATAGTAACTGTAATTCTACCATTCATTAATTAAAAAAATACCTAATGAAAGAAAGCAAAAATACACTAATACACTTTCAAGTAAAATCTTAATGATAATTTGTCTCTAAATTTTCATTCATTTATTCATATTGCTATGACTCTGACATCGGACTTTTCATCGAGTTTATAATTATATTGCTTATATATATGAAATGTATATTTCTGTCTGTGGCTATTTGGCACACATATAGAACTATGAATCTTTACAAATCTCTGTCTCCCTCCAAGTTCCTGGGGTTAGGTTAGGAACTACTCTTCCAAATTATAAGTAGTTTTCTTGTCTCTTCTGCACCACTTAAGAATGTTTACCCTTTTCTAATATCTGCAACAAGTCATACTATATGACATTCATGAAATAAAAAGGAAGAAAATACGTCCTAGGATGTGCTCATATGTGAGTTCTCTTAAATTTTAAGGGATATTGTCATGAGAACACTTTCATGATTTTCCATTGTAAACATCAATTGTTAGAATTCTATTTTGCTAAATGCCATCATCTTAGGTAAATAATTATGAAGTCAAATGTTTCGGTTTGTGAAAAGGTAGACAGACATGATTAATGATTTAAAATAAAATTAATTATATGTTTTAATTTATGTATCAACACATACTTATTCATAACATTAACAAATAGAAAAAAATACAGGAAAAAGAAAAAGTGGCCTCTATAGTCACCACTCAAAGATAAACAGGTGCATTTTCTATTATAGTATTCTTGTATATTTTCTTTAAAAATTGTTAACATGCTATAAGCATTTTTTACTTAATGTTATACTATCCTATTATTTATACCATTATAGATTATTTGATATTGGCTATATAGTATTTCATAAAACTATTCTACTATAGTATACTTAAGCAGGATCACATTTTAAATATATACATGAACTCTAATATTTCAAAGTATTAACAGCACGAACTGACTTCAGGCTCAAAGTATTGTATAAATATTTTGGATTGTTTTCTTTGGGCAAATTTACAGCAGTAGAAATATATAGTCAAAAGATATAAAATATTAAGCTTTTGATACCTACTTGGAAATTGTTTCTTGTAGTTTAACTGGCTTTCTAGAGGAAAAATGAAAATGCATGTCAATATCTATAATATATCATTGGTATTTAACTTAGGTTTTATGCATTTGTATTAAAAATAGTGATAATAGCCTAAAATAATTAGAACTGTGTGTTGATTTTAATAGGGAAAATCCAACAATAATGCTTGATGACCTCAAGTATATAAACAAAATTCTATAATATGATATTTTAGAGCCAAATATATTTTTGAAGGAAAAGAATGATATAAAAATTGTCTTTGATAGAATATTAGATTAAAAACTTGGTTACTAAAACTGGTATATACACATACAGAAATATATGTATAGTGAAAATATATGTTATATATGCACATAGATCTGATAGGAATGTTGTCTTTTTAAAAAATAATAATTAAAGACAAGGGCTACGTGCCTAGGCTGTTCTCAAATTTCTGGGTTCAAGCAATCTTCATGCCTCAGCCTCCTTGGAAGCTGGAACTATAGGCACATACCATTATGCCTGGCTTAGGAATGTATTTTTAAATGTTACTGTTATCCTTTTATATGTACATGAAGTAGAACATAGCAAATAAGTGCTTTCCTTTCTCATTTTGACCTTAATTTACTTGTGATTACAACTTTTTCTACTATGAAAAACAATTTCACAATTTTTAATAATCTATCTACATTTGAACTTTTGAGAGTCTCATAAGCACAAGTAAAGTTCACCACAGAAAATATTGCATAGATTATCTCCTATAAAAAGTGAGTATTTCATCCATTCTTGTACACAGTTTTATAAAAATTGTGCTTTTTTTCCAGGCAGTCCATATAACAGTGTTAAAAGTCGATTATTAATGCTAATTTTATAGAATAGTCATTTTCCACACTAAAAGTACAGAAACTGCCTCAAAGGTAAACTGACCTTTCTCAAGGAAATGTATAACCTATGTGTTTACTCACTCTTTTCTATTACTATTAAGACAAATAAGCCATGTGTTTATGTTCTTTTTATAATGAATTACTTCCTTTTTTACAATATGTGACGTTAACTCTGCCCAGGTTTCAGGAGCTGTTAATGTTTGTATGAGTCAATTCTCACTATGTGAAGAAAAGTTATTTCTCTTAGTCTAGATTATGATAAAGACCCAGTTAGATTTTCATACACATTAACCTTTGCTCACAAAATAGAAGGTATTTCCTGGCAGTAGGGGGCTAATAACAAGCTCTTTTGTACTGGGCAAACATTTCAAAGGAAGCGTATTAACTTGTCAATATTGTCCTTGAGTATCATCAGCATTTTAAGTAATACACACTACAGAACTTTTCATTTTGATGTATCTTGTTTTAGAAAAGCATGACTTTCTCTATTTCTGCCATTTATTTTGAAACTGCTTATACCTGCTTTCACTTACTACCTCCCCTTCACCCAAGAAGATATTCCATCCCTGACAGAAGAGCTTGAATGTGCAGCCAATAGTCTTTTTATCGATCTAATTGTCATTCCGTCTACCTAAGTCACTTCTAATATACTTTTATGCTTTTATAGTCAATTAATTTCTAAAGTTAGTATTAAGGAAACAAATATGTCATCCACATTTTTATTTGTTATGTGTCATAACTAAATTAAACAGTGTATGTATAAGTGCTTAAACACTCCTGCCACATAACAAGTGCTACACAATTATAAATACTAAAATATTACATGATAGCTGATTAGACTATTAAAACCTCAATTATAATATTTTACAATTTCTTGGGTGCCTCATTTGGGAGATTATAATTTTAAGGCAACAGCTTTATCCAGCTCACTCTAACCCTGATGTTTTAAATTTTGTACATAGTAGAGGGAGCCTTAAAAAATCTTGAAATTGACTAAGTAATATATAAGTACCATATAATACATATATTGAATTTCTATTTCTATTTACCTACAACTTTATATTTATTAAATGACTAAGATCTATAATTCCAATTCAATAAAAGTTTTACACTGGCCTTTTAAAAAAAGACAAATTATTGAGATTGCCACTAGATGGCAGAGAAAGATCAGAAAATTTTCATTACATAGTCTTACATTAAAATGTATATGTAGTGAACTTAAAAGTCTTACTTGAATTACATATATAATTATAATTTCAATATGCTTTTAGTTATCAAGAAAATATGCTTTATAAGGATTTTTATCAAATTCATATTTTAATAGGAAGTATTTTATACTTTGTGATACAGATATATACAAATATGATATATAATCCCATATATATATATATATATCAACTGTGTGTGTGTATGTGTGCTAGCGAGTTTTACATCCTAGGCAGGACAATGTTTTAGAAAACAGAAAAATGTAAAAGAGCCCTATGATATCTTACACATATTCTCATTTTCTTTTGTGCTAAAGTGTTATGTTAAACTTTTTATAGACAGGAATAATTCAATATAACTATTATTATATTAATCAACAGGAATGCTATAGTTTTATATTTTATAATTATATATATATGAGTGCCTTTAAATTACTATATTTTATAATAAATATAATTTGCTACTCAAATGATTTCTAAATTCTCTTGATTAATATTTACATTATTTTTATAGGGTTATTGATTAAAAAGAAGTTTAAAACAGCTACTTATATTTGAAGGAATGTTTTTACTTTCCATATTTGAGGAATTTGGTAAAAGAGTAGAATATGTTTCTGGTAGTTCTTAATTTTTATTTGAACAAAGGGGGCAAATTTTTGTCTAAACAGAAAACATTTGAAAGCATCAGTAAATATTGAACTCCACAACTGATATGCTCTGTGATATTTGTAAAGTCAATACCCAAGTGCCAATAAACAGGTGAAAATAATTTGGTGACCTAAAATTCTCATGGAAGAGAGGAGATTGACATTATTAATATGTCAGTGATTTTTTAAAAATTGCCAGTTTTTGGAGAAGCTTAGATGAAATGTTGTAATTCAATTTTAGAGTATCATAACCTTACTTACTTGTTTACTTTAAAGTTAAATTTTTACAGAGTTCTCCTGACATTCCATCTTATCTGACTGGTCTTTTCTCACTTCTCCCCTCTGACTTTCTGACCTATTATTTCACATTCCTCGTTCCCGCTCCATCTCCTTTATTTTATTGTTTGGATGAATGAGTTGGAATACAGGGGCAAGATCTCAATGAATCAGAAAGTTACGATCTCAGAATTAGTTGGCAGTGGAGGGGGCACTAGAGGTGGTTCTGTTCTTCTGAACTTCTTGGGAATTTGAAAAAAAATGGCTTATTGATATAGCATGAATAAAGCAGACTAGATATAAGAATGATTCTCACTGAGAATCTAAGTTCCTGAGCAGAGATTTGGAATTCCTTTCTAAAGTTTCTAAAATAGATCATCATGTGCTTAAACACCCATAATCCCAAGCTAAATGAATAAATAAATAAGTTTAACTCTTTAAATCCTTGAGCCTGTGAATGATATGCTCACTTGAGATAAATTATTTTTATACTTATGCTTACAAAACACTAAAACTTGTTTTCAGCTATAATTGCACACAGTAAATAGGCAACATTTTGAAGTTTTACCAGATCTCACTTTCTCTGCTATATCTTTGACATTGCTAGTAATATGTTAAAAAATAAAGTATTTTCAAAGTATTTTTTATCATCCAATGAAAGTTAAAAACACTCCATGGGGTGATGCAGTATCTGAGACATTTTAAATTTCTAAATATTCTTATTATATAGGCATTCAAGAAATATTTGTGGATTGATTACTGTATTATTATCTAACTTCAGAAAAATTGAACAATAAAGAAGAGTGCATTAACCACACCAAGGCCGTTGTAGGCACCTGACTTGAAACCCCAGTCTTTTTGAGAGATTCTTGGTGTTCATCTTTTGCCTTTCAGTAACATATACTATTTATTTTTAGGCTAGGAGAGACAAGTTGCCTAGAAAGGATGACTTACAGGGTAGTTTCAGTATCCTCTGATCTCCAGGCTGAACTGGAAATCCCTTACCCAGCTTCTAAAATTAAAAGCAAAACCTAGACAGATTATGACTACCAAACTCTCTTTGATTACTCTTTTAGACAGTCTACTTGTTCAAATCCTCTTAGGGATTATTTCCTGTCCAGTAGTAATCAATATAAGCAGGGGTTTCTTAAATCTGTGTTAAGGGAAGTAGTAGGGTCCAGCGATTCCATTTCTCAGAACGCCAGATTACTTAACAATCCACCAAATATGAACAACAACAACAACGCTGATGACAGCAACAATATCACCAACACAGATTGATGGCTTAAAATATGCCAAAAAGTTCCCTAAGAGCTTCAAGGGATGTAGTACCTTTTGCCAGATTTTGCAAAGGTAACAGCTTCAAAAAGTAGAACAACAAAAGTTGTCCTTATTATTTCACCTGTAGGATGAAATTGTCTGCATTTCTGCTGCACAGGTTTTTTTCATTAGGGGACCAGGCCAAAGAAGCAGCCTCTATCTCACTATCATTGATGAAGAAAAACATAAAACATCACATTTTAGTGGGGGCATATTTTTCTTAATTTAATAATCTCTGATATATGTTTCCCCTAATATTTTGGATTTTCTCCCTTAATGTGTTTAGCTTGCTTTCATAATGGTCCTAGGAAAATTAATCCTTACCACATATTAATTTGCCAATAGCTGAAAAAAAAATTCCCTACTAATTCTTTCATCTCAAATACAGTGCTTTCAGTGAGGAGAAACTATGTATATAATCTAATCTATTCCTAAAAGATCTATCTAGGATGTTTCTTTAATGAGAAAAACAACCTCAACCCTCTAGGGACACATTTTTCCAGATAAAATGGATATTGAGAGACTTAACAAAAGGAAACAGAAAAATTCACCAGCTAAAGACATTTGTTTATATTATTGTCCTACTAAAACTTTAAATATGTGACTACTTTTCTGTTATGCTTGAGGTTAGCAGAAACTTAAAATCTATAAACTTGCCATTTAAAAAGACTTTCTATTTGAGAAACTCCCTGCTCTCTTTTGCATTGATAGGACCAACATATTAGAAAAATGTATTTTTAGCATCAGTTAAACTTATGTTTTACCTGAAGAGTTTTATTTGCTGTTCTCTGTACTTTCCACATCTGCTAATAATAGCTATGAAACTATGTACAATGGTTTACTAAGACTCCAATCAATGTTTAAGAGAAAAAGAAATGTTTTTTTCTTCCTTTCATGTCTTAGATCATCCCATTATTTCCTTACAACAGAAACCATTGCCAGGCAATACACTTCTGGTGGCTGGGGATGTTCTCAGTGCCATTCATAATTGATTGTCCCACAGTTGAGTCCCCACTTTACTCTCATATTAGGTATAGCAAATATGGTAAGTATTTAATTTTGTCTTTTATTTTTCTATTACATTTTGTACATTTAGTGATATAGCTCTTGACTTTCAATGAAACTTCAAATTCTATTGAAAGCTAAGACATTTGTAATGCTACCCAGATAATATCATTGGTTTATTTTTTAAAAAATAGCCGTATCATAATGGCTTAATTATCTAATTTTATTTTAAGAATCTATCAAGCTCATGGAATATTAACAATCTGTTTATAAGTCTTCTAGATACTGGAGGGAATGTTAAGAAGTTATAGAATAAGGTCCTCATATGCATGGAGCTTAGAGTTTGTCTTAGCCTGTTTTGTGCGACTATAACAGAATAACTGAGACTGGGTAATTTATAAAGAACAGAAATGTATATTGGCTTACAGTTGTGAAGTCTGGGAAGTTCAAGATTGAGTGGCTGGCATTTGGAGAAGATCTTTTTGTTGTGTCATCCCACAGAGGAAGCCAAAAGGGCAAGAGAGGGAGAGAAAGAGAGAGAGAGAAAAAGAAGGAGAGACAAAACTTGCCCTTTTATAATGAACTCACTCCTATGATAACACATACATTCCTATGACGATGACATTAATCCATTCATGATGGTGGAGCCATCATGGCCTAATCACGTCTCAGTAGGACCCACCTCTCAATACTATTGCATTGAGGATTAACTTTCCAAAACACGCTTTTTAGTGGACACACTCAAACCATAACATTCAACCCCTGCCCACCCAAATTCATGTTCTTCTCACATGCAAAATACATTCATTCCATCCCAATAACTCTAAAATCTTAACTTATTCCACCACCGACTCAAAAATCCAGAGACCAGAGTCTCACTGCAATCAGATACAGGTGAGACTCAAAACATGATTAATCCTGAGGCAAATTTCCTTCCAACTGTGAATCTATGAAACCAAAAAAAATTGTAGTTGTCTTCTTCTAAAATATAATAGTAGGATAGGCATAAAAAATTCCCATTCCAAAAGGGAGAAAGAAGTAAGAAGAAAGGAGTAATAGGCTCCAAGTCTTAATCTCAACAGGGTAGACAACACTAAATCTTAACACTCCAGAATAATTTTTTACTTCATGTGCCACCTCCTGGACACACTGGGGCTGGGGTTGGTCTTCCAAGGCCTCAGGCAGCCCCACCCCTATGATTTTGCTTGGCTCAGCCCACACAGCAGTTCTCATGAGTTGAGGTCTCTTGCTTGCAGCTCTCCCAGGCTGGTGTCACATCTGGGTAGCTTGACAGTCCTGGGGTCTCTGAAGGGGCATCACTCCCATAACTCCACTAGGTATTATTACCCTCATGGGGGCTCTCTGTGGCAGTTCCAATACCACATTTCTGCTAGGCATTGCCCTAATGGGGTTCTCTCTGGTGGCACCCCTACAAGAAGTCTTCGCCTGGGAAGCCAGGCTGTCCACAACATCTTTTGAAATTTAGATGGAGGAAGCCATGTCCCCACAGTTAACAAATTCTGTTGGCTGCAGAATTAGCACCATGTGGATGCCACTAAACCTTACTACTTGCCCCTCTAGAACCAGGGCATGAGCCACACATGGCTCTGCATGAGCCACAGCTTTGACAGCTGAAGAGTGCTGCACCTGAATGAAGGGAGCAGACACTCGAGCTGGCACGGGAAGCAAATGCTAAGGTACTGTGGGCACCTCTCTGCAAACCTGGCCCTTAATGTCCTAGCTTGTCTCAAAGATCTCAGACATGCCTTCAAGGTCATTTTCCCATAGTCCTGTTGAATAACACCTGGTTCACTTCTTTTAGCACTATCTATTTAACAGACAGACAGTTGGCCACACCCTTCATTTGTTCTAAAGGTGCCTTTTCACTCTTGACACAGCCAGGCTGTGAAGCCATCCAGGCTAGAGTGCAATGGTGCAATTATAGCTCACTGTAACCTCAAACTCCTAGGCTCAAACAAGCCTCCTGCCTTCCGGGTAGCTGGGACTACAAGTGCGTGCCACCATGCCTGGCTAATTTTTAATTTTTTTGTAGAGACAGGGTCTCTCTATGTGCCCAGGCCTGTCTCCCACTCTTGACCTCCAGTGATCGTCCCACTAGGCCCCCAAAGCACTGGGATTACAGGCATGAACCACCACACCCAGCCTGGTTCCCTTTTAATTATGAATTCTGTCTTTACATCATTTCCATCCTTTTATATCATACTATGTATGGCTAAAAGTAGCCACACAGGTACTTCAATATTTTGCCTAGAAATTTTTTCTATCAGATATCCTAACTCTTTAAAAGTCTACTTTCCATAAAGCCCTGGGACACAGAGATAATTCAGCCAAGTTCATTTTCAATTTATAACAAGTATAGCCTTCACTCCAGTTGCCAATAAGGCTTTTACTCCTTTTTCCATCTGAGACATCATTAGAATGGCCTTTACTAATTTCTACCAATATTCTGATCACAACTCCTTAAGTAATCTCTAAGTTCCACGTTTTCCCTACAGTTTTTCTCTTCTGAGCCCTCACTAGAATTGCCCTTAACGCTCTGTTCACGGCGTTTTTTTGGCCTGATCCTCCAAATTCTAGCCTCTACGCATTACCCAGTTCTAAAGCTGCGTCCATGTTTTCAGGGGTTTGCCAAAGCAACATCCCACTTTTCCAGTACCAATTATCTTTCTTTTCTTGTTTTGTGCTGCTATAACAATACCTAAGACTACATGATTTATAAAGAACAAAAATTTGTGGGTTTACAGTTATGAAGGCTTAGAAATCCAAGAGTGAGTGGTCAGCATCTGGCAAGGCCTCTAGCTACATCATCATATGCCAGAAGGTGAGAAGGTGAGAGAGGGTGAGAGGTGGTGAACTTACCCTTTTATTAGAAATTCACGCCAGCAATGTCAAACCCACTCCTACAATAATGACATTAATCCATTCATGGCTAATCACCTCTTATTAGGCCCCACCTCTCAACATTGTTTCATTAGGGATAAAGTTTTAAACATATGATTTTTGTGGGGAGAAATTCAAACCATAGCAGAGTTCAACCATCCATATAATAACTCAGCTTAGGGAAGTCATTTTTCCTTTTTACCTTCTTTTCTGTCAAGTGTCCTCAGCTGTTGAGAGTTTGTATTGCTTCTGTCCAATAAGTTTTTGCTACATAATCAATGCAGAGTGTTTTTTGAAGAGGATCAGTGTTCATCCTTATAAGAGCAGCTCCAAGACACATTGGGCAATTGTTTTTTGTATTCTCCTTTAGAGACCCGAGAGGCAATACATGGAAAAGATTGCTGACATCAAGCTGAATATCTCTTAAACATGAAGAAAATTTGTTTGGTTGCTATTAGTTTATGATATTTACTGTTACTTATTTGGGTTGACCATGAAAGCCTGGCCTTTTAGAAACTTTCTAGTCCTGGTAGTCATTCATCTGATATCTGCCATAACATGAAGGAAGAAGCCTGCACATTTTTTAATATAGTGCAACCCCTGTGGAAAGCATTATGGAGATACCTTAAACAGATTCAAGTAGACCTGCCATTCCATCCAGCAATCCCATTATTGGGCATCTACCCAAAGGAACAAAAGTCATTCTATGACAAAGACACCTGTACCCGAAAGTTTATAGCAGCAAAATTCACAATCGCAAAGATGTGGAAACAACCCAAATGCCCATCAATTCATGAATGAATTAGTAAATTGTGGTATATGTATACCATGGAGTATTACTCAGCTATAAGAAATAACGGTGATACGACATCTCTTTGGTTCTCCTGGAGAGAGTTGGAACCCATTACATTAAGTGAAGTATTCCAAGAATGGAAAAACAAGCATCACATGTACTCACCAGAAAATCAGTTTCCCCGATCATCACCTAAATGCACATTTGGGAATGATACCAATTGGATATCAGACTGAGGTGGGGGGTAGGGGGAGGGGATGAGTGTATGCCTACATGATGAGTGCATTGCACACCGTCTGGGGAATGGGCACGCTTGGAGCTCTGACTCTGAGGGATAGGCAGTACATGGGCAACGTATGTAACCTGAACTTTTGTACCCCCATAATAAGCTGAAATTAAAAAAAAAAGAAAGAAAGAAAAAAAATAAAATAAAAATTGGTTGGGACATTTCTTCACTCTTTTTCAACAGTGTACTACCAGGTTAAGGGAAGTATGACCATTTGTTGAAAGGAACTGTCCCATGCATTACAGACTGTTTAGTATCCCTGTCCTCCAGGCAGTAAATGACAATAGCTTCTTTCCTCCAGTGATTGTTAGCACTAAAACATCCAAACTATTTTATTAAAGCCTTGTAGGAATGGTAGAGGCATTACAAGCCCAGAGAATCACTCTTATACTTAGGATATTTCTTTTTCCATTAACATAAAAATGTGATGCTGTATACATTATAAATTACTGCATTTGTAACATATATACAAAATTAAACAGAAGACTATTTCAAGCACTTATATATTCCTAAATAATGGTATTTCAATACTTAAACTTTCAGTATCATTGCTCATTCTTTAGTAAGCTTGAGTGATCTTTTAGAGATAAACAGAATTGTAACCTTTGTAGAGATACAAAGATTCTTGGAAATAATTGCAGTGCATTTTCTTTATTTCACTGAAGTATCTGAGAAAAAACAAGGTAAACAGTGGCTATAGTCACACTTGAACTCCAAACTTCTCAACAGAGGTACACAAAGCTGTGCTCACTTTAATAATAAAATGCTTTAACCATTTCTAAGGGGCAGGAAATGAAAGACAGGAATATCTCTAAATGCTTTTTAGTCAATTTCCCAAACTGACTTCTCAAATTAGGACTATTTCAGTGTTCCAAATAGTGCTAGGTCTAGCACCACTAGAGCATCTAAGGACAAACTTCATTTCCACAGAGAAAAAAATTCCTTTGTTTTCTTTTCCATTCTAATTGAAATAAATGAAGCCCAACAGAGCTTTCACACATAGATTTCATTCTCAATGATTAATGCAATCATAACTACTTTGGCCACTGATACTCTCTCCTAACTGTGATGTTCTGAACTGCTGTATTCCTTTATACTTTTTATGGCCCATTATCATCAGTAAGTCAATCAGTTCCTTTAAAAACATTTGAATATAAAATAGTAATTTGTGATTTAATCCTATTCTTCATGGTGGCAATGATCCTAGACTGGAACCCATGGAATATGGCCTATGTATCCCATAAGCTCATTTTTAGGCCTTACTGGTAATAGAATGCCATCTTGGATAGAAAAAGTAGATCCTTTGTGAAATTCAAGAATATTTCTATTAATATTTTTCCTCTTTTCTTGGAGCTTGCCATTCTATCACAAAGAGAATAAAATTATACTGGTCTAATTTATTTTTCATAGAGCCTGGCTGTTTATTATTTTAGTGCTTCTTGTTTTTCTAGGTAATACCAAATTGATTATTGAGAGAATCTTTCTGTTATCTTCCAAGGAATCAACGTGAACCTGTCCAGACAAGAATCATATATTCTTCTTACTTATCATTTATTAAAGATAGTTGCTACATATTCTACTTTTCTATTTTTCATGAATTTTGCCTTTTGATTTCAAGGTTGTAATGAACTTAAATCCTGACTTTAGGAATCTTAACTTTTACTGTTTCCTCTTTCCTTATATTCCTTTTATACTAACTTCTACACCTACTCCTTTCCTCCAAAATTGTATTTGGAAATTAACTTGATAAACTTGCTTTCAGATTCCTTCACTTTTGATAGCACCTTTCCTTTTTCTAATCCTCACGTTAGAAAGGGAAAAAAAAGAGAAAGATTGGGAATCCCTCTAATACATTCCAAGTTTTCTTACCCCCATTGCTCTTTTCTCTCCTGGTATTAATTCACAGTCACACTCACAACTCCTGTTCCACTCTTCATCCTCAACTGCCTCTTGCAATGAACTGTGGACCCAGGGAACAGATGAGCAGCTGGAGGAGCAGGTATGCAGACATCAGCTTGTCATTCTGAACATCAACGTGAGTTAACCAAGGGTGAAAAATCTTTCCAAATATGTCTGAAAGTATGAAAATTTTGACTCATGATTGAATAACTAAAAAGTGCTCAAACTACTTTTATCAAACTTAAAAAAATCATTCTGAGAAGAGCAGCATGACAAATTTTGACTCAAAAATTAATCTGTTAATTTATTAAAAATGCTATAGAGCACTTGAAATCAGGGAATTTAAATAGCAAATGCCTCTTGAACATCTGGGATATCAATAAGGAAGAAAAGTGAAACTCATAAGGAAATATTTGAGAAAGCAAATCTGGTATCCAGTTAATTATACATTTGGTTCAGATAAGTGGATATATGGTAATAAATTTTTCTTATCTGCATCAGACTCTCATTCCTCAAAATCACTATTTTTAAATAGGTCATCTGTGCAAATGTCCTTTCTAATTCTCTTCGTGGTATGATTTTTATTAGGTGACATGAATAAAAACATTTTAAGTTCTTGTGATGACTTTAAGAAATATGTGGGTTTTTTCCCCTTATTTTAATCTATTTTGAGGAAGATGGGGACATTCCATATTTGTTGTCTTAATACACATTTTCATGCTAGGCTACCTGCCACCCTGGAAGAACTAAAAGTTTCCAGTTGTGCCAATCATTCAAACTTTTAAAAGATTAAATAATTGGTACAGTATAATTTCACAGAGAAATTCTATATTTTTATTTGACAGTGTACAAATAAATGGAAATATTTATATTTTCATTCATTGTGGAAAATATTTTTTGCTTTGCAACTTTTTTTATCTATCTGTGTGTATGTTCACATATGCTGAAACAATATCCATAGTGAGCTGAATGGAAAATAAAATTATCAATTTAACATTGCAAATAGGTGCCAAGTAAATAGATCCTGCTGAAGAAACAAGTGAATTTCCAGACCTCAGATCCCGTGGTTAGATACTTATACAGGATATAGTGAGGTCTTGGGAAAATCTCACTTGCTAAGCTTGTATTGCTTTTCACCTCGGATGTCCTCTTATTACAAAATAGACTCTCAAATTGATAGTGCAAACACATACTTGAAATTTCAGTTTTATATCATGGTCAATTCTTCAACATTTTTGGTGAAATAATTTTAATATAAAAGAATGAGTAGGAAATATACATGCAAATATTAAATTTGTTTATGCCTCAGGCTTAGTTTGATGACTGAAACATGTGTGAGGACTCAAGAGTCTTACAAATGTTGTCACCTCCACCTCATAAACTTCATCCTCTTGTCCTCCAAGAAAAAGGTATTGTAAGGCTTGTTAACTCATCAACATTTTGATGGTTAAAACATTAAAGTAATAAAATTTTAGTGCTAATGTTAGAAAAAGAACTCTATAATAGAGATATTCGTCTTTTATTTTCCACTTGAAATATATTAGGTTTTTTTTAAAGAAAAAAATTCAACATGTCTTGCCTTAGTCTATCTTGTGTTATTTTAATAAGCGAGTAGTAATACTTTCTAGAAAAACCCCACATTTCAGAACACCAGGAGATCGGTACATACTTTAATGGTGTGTGACTCACAATAACTTTCAGACAAAAGTACAATAAAATATTAATAAACATTGTCTTGCTAATTAAAATTTATTAGCATAGCATTATGCTGTGTTAAGAATATTCAGATATGAAATTATAGATTGCCCTTATTTTAATTTAGATTTCTCATTTTTATTTTTAATCTGGGGGAAAGGACATTTGGGCATTTTTCCTGCTACTGAGGATATCAACACTGATGACTGATAAATGTATTATAAATATTATGATCATGTTGCTTGAATTTCCATATTTTTTCTGTACTCTGTGGAGCTATAACTACTGTTGAATAACCACATACCTACTGTTATTTTAGTTATTAACAAATGTACAAAATTATAAATAATACTGAATAGACACGTACATAAGTTTTCCTGTGAATTTCTTTTATCTTAAGGATAAATCCCAGAAGAATAAATACTGAATTAAAGCATGTTAACAATGTCCCCAAAAGTTGTGTAATTTGCCTGCCATTAGGTGGCTTCCCTGCAGTCTTCATCAAATGGCATCATTACTTCTTCACAATATTATTCTTCAAATGGATTAGGAAAATGGTAATTCATTTTGTTTACAATGTTATTCAAAGAGAAATTTTTCTGTCACTTAAAAATTAATAAAAATGATAATTCTTTTATTTATTTATACAAATAAAATTTACATAAATAATTATATTTTTAATTTAAATACATTCTCAATTTCCACTTTTGTTCCTGCTTAAAGAGGATAATTTTCCAACTTAGACAATCAGTAAACCCTGAGCCACAGGTTAATAAAAGTTAATATTACAAGAGTAAGGAAGGAAGTATAGCATTATAACATTTCAAAATATATTTCATTTTGTGTTTTACTCATTCATTTATGCATTAAAGTGCAATGTATTGAGTAATGTCTATGTTCCTAAAAGTAAGACTCTGTGTAATGTCTTCTATGGTTTACACAGGCTGAATATGTATCACTTTAACTTAAGAGTAAATTTAAAAGCATGGCAAACTCCACTTACTGTAACAACGTCTGCTTTTATTCATATATTCAAGTTATAAAATTTACAAAATGTTAGAACTTAAAGTAGCTGATGAATCCTTGCTGTCATCCTCATAATTTATTTTTTATAGAAGGAAAGTGGAATGCAGGAAGTTAAATGACATGTGCATTTTTACACTGCACATAACAGAAAGTTGGGAACATGATGTACTGATTTCTGATCAAGTATCCTTTCTGTTACTGGAATAATAGCACAGTAACAATGACCTTGATTTTTCTGTGGATAAAGTGGGATGTTTTCATATGATGACATGTAACTGTCTATGGTATATGAAAACATGCTTCTGTAACTTGCCGTTAGACCATGATTTTGCCAGTGTGCTTACACTCCGCTTGTTTAGCCAATAGATGGCGCACTTACTGCTTACAGTTCTATGCTTTAACAGTCTGGTTACCCACAGAAAGGCTTCATTTATTAGGACTTAAAGAATATGCCATTATTTTAAAACAAGCTATGTTTTATAAAGGAAATATGTAAGTTTTTTCACTGAATGTTCTAAAAAAATCAATCATCTGTTAGTGATTATGGCAATTTGTTATAAGTCAAATTAATATTTATGCCAATCAGAAAATAAAATTTTTTTCTGAATATGGTCTACAAAAGTCTTCTATAGTCCTTTAGAGATAGATAGAATTCTATATAATGTTATACACAATCCACTTCTACATATTTTATCCTTCATAATATACTTTTTGATATGACTGCAGGTTTTATCTCTAGGCCTACCTTCCTGCTACTCTACTATACATTTTCAGATCAAAGAATAAACAGTTAAGAAGTATTTGAATTTACATTCCCATGTAAGATGCGTTCTAATCTACTTTCTCAACTTTCCTGATATAACTAAATAGATTGTATTGTATAGATATTTTTTAGCTTATTGATCACTTTTTAAAAGATGGTCATTTAGGAGAACTTTGTATTCTGGATTGAAATTATTCTAATTTTTTAAACTCAACTGCATGAACTTTTGTTATAAATTAGAAAAATTTATAGAAATAATCTAATTTTCTGTTATATCGAACAAGAAATGGAAATGATTCATAAATGTTGTATGTGCTTATAATTCTCAGGTTTCATCAGAAGTATTCTTTCAGGCATTCTGATATCGCATACAAAGTCACTCCAGATTAGCAGCTCATGTAAACTGCTTAGTGATGTGATAAACAGAGAGATTTTATTTATATCTTAAAAGCTAAGTAATTAGCTTGCAGCTTCCAGAAAGGACAAAGACAGTGCCTTATTAAGATATAAAGAATCCCTCACCTTTTAAGTGAAAATGCACAGCCGCTCTCTCCACTCATCATCACCTTTAGTACCTGGTTCACTGATTCTTCCATTGCTGCTCCAGTTATCAATTGTGGAAATTCAACACTGTTGCATCTAAAATATTTGATCTCCTCAACGCCCAAGATTATTCCCTCTGAATCTTATCTTTGTCTCTAACAGTCCCACCTCAAAATTCTGTATTTTAAATATTTCACTTCACTTACATTCTAACTTTCTTGTTCACTTACTGAATTAATTCCACTCCAGCTACCTTTCAACCTTTCATAGACCTCCAATAATTGACTTCATTCTTCCCCTCCAAATCCATCTATTTATTCCTTTACCTTCCTCCACACCTCTGTCCTCACTGCCCTCCCTATCCAGCCAAGATTCCTTAGATTCCTTGGCAGACTGCGCAGCACTATGACCAATGCCTTGCTGAGGCCCTGGTCTTCCTTGTCCTCCTCACCCTGTGACCTAGTTGCTGGCAAACCCCCAAATGTAGTTAAATCCAACCATTCACCCACCAGCCTCCTCACCAGCTGTCTATGGCTGGGGAAAAAAATCCCTCTACTGTGTGGACTAATCTCACTTTAAATTTATACTTGTAAATCTCAAATGGGAATTCTGCACACATAAAGATCTCAGTATATTTTTCTAAGCTCTTAAATTACCATTTCCACACCTTTTTTCCTCCTTCCAAACACACCACACCCCCCTACTGTACATCGAAGATCTAAAATCAAATGTTATTGAAAATATTTATCATACAAGTCAATCTTATCTTCCTGCAGGCCAATTCACTCATGTATCTGCATCTATACTCAGATAGTCTCTCTTTTCCTCCTGTTACATAGAGATGGCTGCTGTTACCTAAGTCCATCTTCTTTATACATAGTCTGTAGAGCCTCATTCCCTCTTATTTATTAATTGTACTTGCTCTACAACCAGACCCTTCTTTCTTCATCATTATGTTTTTCTCACTTCTAAATTATTTCCAACAGAAAAACAAACAAACAAACAAACAAAAAGGCTTAATATCATTCTTTTTATGACCATGTTGCCTGAAATTCTATGTTCTTTCTATATTTTTGGAGCTCTAGCTACTGTTGGTTGAATAACCACACACCTACTGTTATTTTTTGTTTTTAACAAACACACAATATTATCAATAACACTGAATATAAATGTATATAATTCTTTCTATGAATTTCTGATTAGATCTTAAGAATAAATCAGCCACCAGCTTCTGTTAATTTTTTCTGATCTTTCTCAATAAAATATTTCAGAAGAATTTTCTATACTTAACTGAAGCTGCTCCCTCACAAATGGGTTTCAATCCATCCCTCCATTTCACTGAAATTGTTCTTTAAAATGTCTCCAAGTGATCCCCATGTTGTGATATCTAAGCTTAATAAACTCTTTTCATAGTTTTCTATGCCTGCCTTCTTGGTAGAACTTTTCTCTAGCCTCCTGTAACACCACACTCTGGATTGTCTTTTTAACCTCCTGATCACTTCTTCTGAGGCACATGTGCTGGATTTTCCGAGGCTTCCTTTAAGCTCTCTTTTTCTTTTCAAGCTACCATTTCTCCTCATAAACCCTTATTCAGAAAGACACTGGCATCTTATCTCCATCTATACCTTCTCTTTTTCACTTTTTCACTTTTTCTCTTTACATTTTTGTATGTGCTTACAGTATACAAACTTAAAAAGTATATTACACAAAATTTCTAATCATCTTCCCTCTTCAAGCCAAAGATAATTCTCTCTTTATTTCACCTTTTAAAGACTCACATTTGTTTCCTCTATTTTCCCCCTCAATCTACATCTAACAAGTCATCATTTCTGTTGATATCACTACTACCACAAGTCTTGAATCTTTCCACTTTCCAATGTCTTTACAGCTGATACTCTAATCCAAACCATCATTGCTCAAACGATGGCTTAAAGAAGGGATATAACAAACTTTTAAAAGTTTAAATAATACAATTTTATTTCCTAGCTCAAACCTCCTCCAATTCTCCCACTGAAAGGAAAAGGCCCTATGAGACCTACATCCTGCTTCCCTTTCCATCCTCAATCCCAACACTCCTTCCCTTTTTCACTGTGCATTAGCCACAGTAGTCTTCCTACCATCACTTATATGTGCCAAAATCATCCCTGTCTTTGAATCTCTGGATTCCTTCTGGAAGATTTTTCTTCAACATTTTAAATGTCTTCCCACCACATAGGTTCAGCTTAAATGTCTCCAGAATTCTTCACAAATACTATAACTAAATCACCTACCATGAAATTTCTATTTTTGTCTGAAATATATTAGTTATGTACTTCTTCATAAGTTTATAGACAGTCTTGCCAGTGAAATGTAAGCTTTATGAGGTCAGGGACTTTGTCTGCTCTGTTCACCAATACATCCAGAATGTCTAGAACAATCCTTTCACATGGTAGACCTTCAAAACATATAGATAAAAAATTAAAGATATGTTTTGAATATGACTGCTCTATTATATTATTTTCATGATCTAACCATTTTTGTTAATAGTCTTAATGGCAGCTATTCAATCTTTTGAAAGTCATATCTTCCTTAAACTTTTTTAGAGACAGTATTAGTTGCCTAGGGCTGCCATAATAACGTAGCTAAGATTAGGTGGCTTAAACGACAGAAGTTTATTTTCCACAGTTCTGAAGGCTGAAATTCCAATATCAAGTGTCAGAGGGGTTTGTTTGGAGGCCTCACTTCTTGGTTTGTAGACAGCCTTCTTCTCCCAGCATCTGTACATCATTTTCCCTCTGGATATGTCTGTGTCCAAATTTCTTCTTTTAACACCAATTATATTGGATTAGAGCCCACCCTAATGACCTAATTTTAATTGAATTACCTCTGTAAAGATCCTGTTTCCAAATGCAGTCACATTCTGATATATTGGAGGTTAGGACTTCAACACTTAAATTTTCAGTGGGGGAGGACACAATTCAGGCCATAACACATACTTTTGGGAGAAGAGTCAAATTTGCATTCTAATCTAGTTTCCTCAACTTTTCAAAACTTGTAGAAGTTACCTAACCACAATAAATCTCTGTTCCTTCATCGCTAAGATGGTACCAGTAATAAAGTAGGCTCCAAGGATTATTGTAAGCATTAAATAAATTAATATGTAATAATATGTGCTTTTTACACAGTGATTATCTTATATTAGAAATTAGTGTTGATGGCCGGGCGCGGTGGCTCACGGCTATAATCCTAGCACTCTGGGAGGCCGAGGCGGGTGGATCGCTCGAGGTCAGGAGTTCGAGACCAGCCTGAGCAAGAGCAAGACCCTGTCTCTACTAAAAATAGAAAGACATTATATGGACAACTAAAAATCTATATAGAAAAAATTAGCCGGGCATAGTGGCGCATGCCTGTAGTCCCAGCTACTCGGGAGGCTGAGGCAGTAGGATCGCTTAAGCCGAGGAGTCTGAGGTTGCTGTGAGCTAGGCTGACGCCACGGCACTCACTCTAGCCTGGGCAACAAAGTGAGACTCTGTCTCAACAGAAAAAAAAAAAAAAAAGAAATTAGTGTTGTTTCCATTTCTTTGTCTTCTTTCTTCCGTATTATTTTTTTCTATTGTGGGATGTGTATGTGTACGTTTGTGTTCATTTTTTTTTTTCCATTATCTCTTCCTCAGGTTAAACTGCCTCCATCTGTAAAATGAAGGTAGATAAGTAGAGCAATTAATTATACAGAGCATGTGCTCAATATGCAGCCACTCTATCCTGAACATCAGGAGCCCTGCTCACATGCTATAAAATCCCTCTGGGCCACAATAGTCTCTGTTTGCCAATGTAGCTTATGTCTGTTTTGAATTGACAGTCATGTATGGAGACTGAGCAACAGTGAATGAACATTGAGCAACTTCTATGGTTTCTTCAGTCTGGGGGATGTTAGAAAGGTACAAAATATGGTCTCAGACCCTAAAGAGTAAATAATCCAGTTCGCGGGTCTGAAAGCTTTATATATTTTTGTTTTTGTTTTTGTTTTTTCTGTAAGGAACCAAATAGTAAACATTTGAGGCTTTGCAAGCCATGTGATCTCTGTTGCAATGACTCAACTCTGCTGTTGCAGTGCATAAGCAGTCATGGACAATATGTAAATAAATGAGCATGGCTGTGTTTCAATGAATATTTATGGACACTGAAATTTGAATTTCATATAATTTCCATGTGCCATGAAATATTATTCTTCTTTTGATTGTTTTCAACAACTTAAAAATTACTTTGTAGCCTATGGGCCTAAAAGAAACAGATACCAGTCTGCATTTTGCCTGTGGTCCATAATTTGTCAACCTCTGACCTAGTTTTAAAAAATGAGAAAATACTTAGGAAATATTTTGTGACTAACACATGAAATTGATTTGTATGTTTTGTGGCATAGCCTTTATGGGATTTTAGAGATCTAAGGATATTAATATTAATTCTCTCATAAGAGTGTCAGAATGGAATATGATAGATCCTTTTACCCCTGCCCCTTAGAAGATGACTGTATGGATAGCTATGACTTTCATCTAGATCTTTACTTTTATGTTCATATCAGCCTAGTCTCTAATCCCCAGCTTGGATAATTTAGTTTACTATATACACTATGGGAACCTGGAAAACAGCAATTCTCAGTGTCAATTCCTTTCTGGCAATTATTCAAGAATCCCAAATGTAAGTCATTTCTTATCCCATGGGGGAGCAATAGAACGTTCAAACCCAGAGAGAAACAGAAGTGGGTCGAATACAGTTCTAAGTGCTGCAGAAATAAAATTCCCAGCACATAACACATTTGGTAGGTGAGTTGCCAGTAAATCTCTGCAGGTAACTGCATTTGTGAAAGACATCCATAACTTTCTCAGATACCTTCCTACTTTCATTCATATGGCTTGCCAAGACTTCACAATGCCAGTGTTTAGATTTATTGTATGATAAGTTGTATAGATGTTTAGATAAGTGAGCACCCTCATGTTATCATGAAAGGAAACAGTTTAATCAAATTGAGATTATTTCCGGGGAAAAGGATACTTGGGTAAAAGGAATGCCCCATTAAATGAATTTTTGAAATGATTTAGAGGGTTCCCAAATCTGTTCTATTTTCAAGCCCCAAAATGCTTAAAAATAAGCTGGCAGAATAAGAAATGTTTACTTTTTATTCATGGAATTCAGCATTCATTCATAGTTATAAACCAAAGGTTACTTGTTATAGTCTGAAAAGCCCTGAATTTGGTAATATTATCAATTTTTAAGTTATAGATGCTAAGAACATTAATTCATTCTCTAGACAGAGAAGTCTTTCTCATTTTTCCTTGTCCTGTGAAATGAATGTCTGCTAAATTCATTGCCCTAATTTATAATGCTACACAAAGGTTGTATCTCATCTATAATCTTTAACTGTAGACTACAATTCTAAAATATAAAAAGCAATTCAATAAATAAATGACTATTTGAAGTGTGCATATGAAATAGGAATATTTATTGAACCTTGAGTGGGTAAATCCTTTAATTCATTTTTAACCTCCTATGCCACATAATAAATAATGTCATTTAATATTTGTTTTTCTAATTAGATTTTTATACTTTTTTAAAGTGATGCTATATTTAATTTTGTAATTAGCCCAAATCCTTTTTGGATGTAAACAGAGGTATAGCAATATAACTAAGAACATAAATTTAATTATGTACATCTATATCATTAATCTATAATGCCAAATATGAATATGTAGGACAAGACAATGCACATTCCAAAAACCAAAGTCAAAATGCATATGTTTTCTATTTAACAAGTTTGCAAGCAAAAAACCTTTTCTTCCCAAATACCTTGTATTTGAATATAATTTTTATTTTATTTTTGTCATTCTCCTAATGTAATTGCCTTTGCACACAGCAGAATGGCTAATGCCATCACTTGTTTTATATTTGTTTTGTTTCCTGCTGTTGAATGAACAATCAGTGTTTACAGATTAGCAGGAGTTGTAGTCTTCTGACTTTTACTCCTTTCAAATTGGCGAATAAGAAGCATTTTATATTTGTTGCTCTAACATTTCTAGAGTAGCTAGGACATTCACAGTGCAAAGCACTGTTATTCATACTGTTATAATTCCTTTGCAGTTAAGTCATTACTAGCAATCATAGCAGGCTTGTAGTACAATACCTTATTTGGAAATGTCATGTGAGATGCCTACAGCAACACAAAAAATAAAGACCAACTTGTCTAGCTAAAGACGGATTTATCACTAGCCCCCTGGCAGAGGAATCTTTTGGGAAGTATTATGTGCTTCTTTGAGGTGGATCATATGAACCTGAAATAGAGCAGGTGCCCTGAGCCTCAAAGTAAAGGTGGTATGAAAATCCAACCACATGCCATTTCTTTTATATTTTATCAAAAACTGCAATTGTTTACACAAAAACCCTTAGAAGAAAGCATTTGGAAAATTAAAATATTAACTAAAGTGAGCAAAATAAGCAAAAACCACAAAGATACTATGCACATTTATCTAGTCCCCCCTCCCCTACCTACCTCCCTGCTTAAAAGCAAACTAGAAAGGCAAGGTAGCTTTCTTGACTACAGACCTTTCTCTGTGCTAATTTGCTGTGAGATACTTTCTTTTGAGACAGTTGTTTCAAAGAAAGATGGAATGACAGCTTTCATTTGTGAACTCCAAGATCTGCAAGAATTTAATTTATGCTGCCCTGGTGCTGAATTTAACACCTGCTCCTGCCTCATACCTGAGCCCCATCTCAAGAGAAAATTTGAGATTAAAGAAGTAGCTCCAAATAAAGAAAAACACCAAAGGGAAAGACAGCAAATGTGAAAGTTCAAGAAGTATCTCATAACCCATCTAGTTAATCAAGTCACTTATATTTTCCCTGTGTGTTTATGTGTGTGCACCCTTACATTTTAATTCAAATGGAAATAATAATACTCCATCCAGCAGATGCTAGGAGAATAAATTATTATTAATAACCAACATTCGTATAACATTTTATTGCTTAAAAATTCAATATCTGTATATTTGATTCATACCCACATAGTGAGATGAGGTAAGAATTAACATAAATGAGAAAAAAAAGCATTAGAGAGATTAAGTGAATTGACTGAGTTCACATAATATATAAAAGCATTACAGCTAGGTTTTTTCTTTCTTTTTTAACTAAATAGCCACTGTTCTTTTCAGTACATCTAGTATGCAACATAAATTTTAAAAATTACTTCAAGGGGAAAAAGGTTGAAATAAAAGCCCTTCCTAAGTGCAAAATTATATTTTCTGAATCTTCTTACTTGAAAGAACTGGCAAAGATTCAGGACAGCATCCTCCAAGCTGCTGGCTCTACAGAACAAACTGGAAATTTCTGCAGACTTTATGAGGAACCGAAGGAGAACAGGTTATTTTCACACCCTATGGAGTATGCCAGACTTTTCATTCAGATAATTTTTAAACTTCTGAATAAACATGAAAATAAAGACCCGATGAATAATGCTGACAAGAATCGGAAGTAATGATGCCAATCATAATCAATTGTAACCACAGATCTAATATGTTTTAATCTTGTGCTCTGTGGTTGACCCTCCAGAGTGATCTATCTCCTGATCCCCAGAATCTGTAAATATTGTATCTTACATGGCAAATGGATTTTGCAGGTGCAAATAAAGATAAAGACCTTAAGATGAGAACATAATCCCAAATTATCCTGTTTGGCCAAATATAATGAGTACTTAAAAGCAGAGAACCTTTCCTGGCTGGGTCAGAGACAGTGATTCTACAATTGAAGAAGGGTCAGAAAGATGTGAAGTTCAAGGCCTTAAGAAGGAGGAAGAGGGCCTGCGAGATGAGAGTAGACTTTATAGTCTGGAAACAACAAGAAAATGTATTCTCCCTTAGAACCTCTATAAGACTGTGGTAGTGTCCACACCTTGATTTTAGCACAGTGAGGCCTGTGTCAGACTGAACTACAAAACTAAGATAATTAATTTATGTTGGTTTAAGCCATTATATTTGTGTGCTACAGCAGAAAAACATAAAACTAATATATGATCTCTTTATTTTAAATCTTAGACTTTACTGTTTGAAACTTGTTCCAAGTTGTGTCTTGTTCTTTTAAGCAGAATACAGACTTTGCATCAGAAAAATGATATAGAAATTATGTATAGGTAGACATGTATAAAAATCACAATCAGATTATAAACAATCATCACTGATTTAAACTGAGTTTATTCCCCTAATTACTTATTTAGCCTGAAGCTTTATATTATCCTATGATGAAATTTGTGCTTTCATGGGTGATTCATGTTTTTGGGGGGAACTAAAAACTTGTTTGAATGAATATTTTATTCATTTGATGACTAACATCAGTTTGACTATTATTTTTTTCTTTTCGCTGAATTAGATACATATATTTTTTGAACAAGCAAAGATTTTCACATCATACGTAATGTTTCTATAGAAGTACCAACACTGAGCATCACAATAACATGATATAAAGATATATAGAGTCATATGATTAATTGGTCAGTTCATTTGAGTTAAATCTGCCTTCTCTAATATGATTGAGCGGTAGAGTGTTTCTCATGTGAAGATTTTAACAAAGATTTACCTGTCATTTGGCTTTTGTGTCTGACTTTTTGATAGATGATACTTGCATAACACTTGAGCAGAATATTGAAAATCATTGATGAAATGGGAAGCTGCAGTTAGAGTCACAGTTAATGTTGTGTGTCACATTTATGGTGGATTTTCTGTCTTCACATATGCTTGACTTGGCTGGCTCAATGGTTGTGTATAGTTCTTGATCCATTTCAGTCTTGCTTTGAGACAATAATAAAGTGAACTTAAATGTTTTACATGCCATTTCAGCACTATATACAAACACATGAAAGGGTTTGTACCTAGACATTGAAATACCACTAATACTCCTTTTACTTACTCCTTACACTGATGAAATTCATAAAACATGGCACAACCAATTGCTCCTGGCAAATTTATATGGATTTATAAAATATCATTTAATGTTATTCTTTTTTTTTTAAAATAGGAATACTATGGCATGACCTATAGCCTCAGTTTAAAGAGCATACAAGTTATTCTATTACCACATTTGCCTTTCATGTTTCAAAAACTCAATTTTTTTCCATTTCTATTTCCATGTCCATGCTTTAAATAATTATTTCATGGTAACTAAATTCACTCTCATTTATAAATTAGGAGGTCATGAATTAATGCATACTGAGAAATGTGCTATCTTACAATCTAGAATAATGAAATTGACCACTTGGAGAATTCTCATCTCTGGAGGGAAAAATGCTTGAAAGAGAAATCTAATCAATATGAAAAGGCTGTTTTAGTGAACACAGTTGAGTCTTTTGCACTGATAATGCCCCTTAGGGTTTTTCTGGTCTAATCGCCCTAATTAAGAAAATCACTATTATATTCAAAGACATTGAACCCAGAGTATCTAGGAAGTGCTGTGTAAACAACATTGGCATTAAATATTTGTGCTGCCTTTTTACAAATAACCAAGTGAATAATCCATTCAGAGTTATTCAGGAGTTGAATGAGAATGAAGTATTATAAGAACTTGACATTGAAACGATATAAATGACGTTAATGGGTAATCCACTGAGCAAAGTATAGATTTAGTACACTTTTTACAGATCCTTTCTCAGGTGATAGTTTATTAAAATCCAGTCTTGTGATCATGCTGATGATATTAGTAATTAGAAACACTTGCATTTGTTTATTGAATTTTCCATGATCGCAGAACCAGTTAATCTAAATTTGTGTCCAAATCTCTTTCAACTATACCTAAAGCAAATGAATAAAAAACTATTTTATCTTAATATTAAATATCAGTGCACTATGATAACCTAGCATATCTATGTCCACCACAAAAATATCCTAAAGATAGATTGAAACATTTTCTTTAAAACATTGTGTAAGCTAACTGATTGGTTGTTTTTCCAGGTTCTACATTTCAAGAACATGTACCTATATGGCCACATTAACTCTAAATGTAATGTGGTATAAGTCATTTGCTCATAGCTTACTTCATATTAGTTTTATTTTATTCTTGCTGACATGAGATGTCGAAGCATGCTTAGCCAGTTTTCTTCATCTATGTCCCCTTGTGATTATAAAATTTCACACTCCTATTGCCTTGAAAACCATTTGATAGACCAAATGCCACTTTTTCCCTACTCCCCTATTTTTATTAATAAAAATGCTTCCCCAACAGCCACAAAGACATTTTCCAGACTTTTTCTATAGTTGAAATTCCAAAGTGAATGTTTTGTAAATATAAAATTATAATATTAAACCACACATACATGCATCCTCTGCTAACACCCACAAGTGGGCACTTTTCTCACTGAATGACTATAATTCCTTGATGGAATTTGTAAAATAGTCTATTCCTACCAGCAGCATTCTGTGCCACTATTAGTACCAGCTAACTAGCGTATTGAGCTCCCACTGTGCATCATATTACTTGTGAAAAATTTCACATGTATTTAGTTTATTTATTTTATAGGTGAAAACTAAAAAGTCTGGAAATGCTAATGTATGCTTCTATTACTGAATAGCAGAGTCAATTTAGAACTCAGAAAGTCATATTCCAGTTTGGGACTCCTAGGTTTATATCATGTACTACTGCCCTCCTCCACTTTAGTTCACTACACTCCAGCCATGCTGGCCTTCGTGACGCTCCTTAAACACAATAGGCATTGTCCTGCCTTTTCACTGGTTGTCCTTTTCTCCTGGAGTGCTTTGTTCCAGACACCGTCATGTGAATAACCTTATCGCCTCCACATATGTGTTCAAATATTACATTCTTCACAATGCTTAAAAACAAACAAAAAAACTATACCAAGTGTTAATTCCTTTACAAAAAATTATTCTCAGTCTTAGAGTTCAAAGACTATGTATTTAATAAATGCAGTCTACCTTGATTAGCATAACTGTACTCTTGGCATTTGCAAGCTACTAGTTGTGATAATTATTTCAATTATCTAAAGTGTCACATTCAAATTACTTGGACAGTCCATGTCAAGTTTTAAAAACAAATCAAGAATTTAAAACCAATAAATGAATACATAAAATTGTAACCCTCTCCCATTGCATACTCTGCACTCCCAATACCTTCATTTTTATTCTTCTTCATTCATGGCATTTACCACCATATACTTTTGTAAATATTTATTTTGTGTTATAGTATTGCTCTATTATATTTTAAGTTCCTAGAAGGATTATTTTTTTGTTTGTGTTTTGGAAGGGGATATGTTTTGTTTATTTATGTATACCAAATGCCTAGAGCACATAGTAGGCACTCAATAAATGTTTCTTGAATGAATGACTGAGCAAATAATGATCCCTGCTCCCTTCACTGCATATGCTTTGTGGTTTCCTAAAATGTAGTCAAAATTTTTGCAGAATTCATTTATACTATGTTTTCTAATGTCTTCATAAAGAGATCTTCATATGAATTCATTTTTCATCTCACCATTTAGGAATCATCCAGATACACTGATGTCATCTACATCCTTTCTCTGTACTGAAAATAAGAATGACAATGAGAGTTTCTGTATTAACTTGCTATGAGCCAGGCACTTGGGACTGTTGTCTTGACATTTTTGCAGGGGAGGAGTGTAGGAGAGGTGGTCAAATGTGGTTTATGTAAGAGGAATTCAAAGAGAACATATAAACTGTATGAACAATACAGAAAACAAATTTGACTGCACAATTTCACAGTTACAGATTAACCCTAACCACCTAGTTGGTTACTCAATTGTATGTGACTTCAAGAAGAATTCTGCCTAAAGTGTTTAAAGAATTCTGCTGAAACTTCAACGTAATACTATAAAAACTTGTGCAGAGAGAATTTGGGAAGGACTTGTACTTATCCATCACAAATATGTGAACCCAAAGCTTCCATTCCTTTAAAAATAATAACTAATTTTCATATGAATTGTAGGATTAGTGTGATGCTATTTGACACAATGTAGGGTCTATGTTCTTTGTGAACACTAGAAGTATGGAAAACCTCTCTGCATCCTGTTTAATATTTACTGCTAGTAAATCATTTGAGATTTTACTGCTACATAGAAAAAAATCACTTTTAATTCTAGTTGCTGTTAATCAATACCAATGAGATTAAGTATCATCTCTGATATAGCTTAATCTTTTTTAAGATATGTGTCTTTTGTAATGTGTAATTTAAATTTTTTTTTTTGCCATTTATTTATTTATTTATTTATTTATTTCAGGATATTACGAGGGTACAAACATTTTGGTTACATTTTATGTCTTTGCCTCACCCAAGCAAGGATTAGAGGCATGCCTTTCCCCTCCACAATGCTCACCACATCCATAGTTGTGAGTTTACCACCCTCCCAACCCCCTAATCCCTGGAGAATATTACTACTGTGTGAGCACCATAGTGTTGATCAGTCAGTGCCAATTTGATGGCAAGTATATGTGGAGCCTATTCTTCCCATCTTGTGATACCCCACTTCGGATAACGAGCTCAAGCTCTATCGAGGAAAATATAAGAGGTGCTAGGTCACTGTCATTTCTTATAATTGAGTAATATTCCATTGTATACATATACCAAATTTTAATAATCCACTCATGAATCGATGGATACTTGGGTTGTTTCCACATCCTTGCAATAGTGAATTGTGCTGACATAAACATTCGGGTGCAGATGTCCTTATTATAGAATGTCTTTTGCTCTTTTGGGTAGATGCCTAATAGTGCTATTGCTAGATAGAATGATATTTCTATTTTTAGCTCTTTGAGGTATCTTCAAACTCTTTTCCATAGAGTTTTCATTCCTACCAGCAGTGTAAGAGTGTAACAAATCCTTGCCAGCATTTGTTGTTTTGGGAATTTTTGATAAAGGCCAATCTCACTGGAGTTAGGTGTTATCTCATTGTGGTTTTGATTTGCATTTCTCTAATGATTAGAGATGTTGAGCACTTTTTTTTCTTTTTAATATTTGCTGGCCATTAGTCTGTCTTCTTTTGAAAAGTTTCTGTTCATTTCCTTTGCTCATTTGTTGATGGGGTTGTTTGATTTTTTTTTTTTTGAATGAACAAACATAACTTTTATTAACCTAAAGGAGTATGAAGAGTTGAGGTTTGCTTTAAAAACCAAAAACAAAACAACGTACTTTGGACCATTAAACAATAGCAACAATTCTGTGAAAGATGTAAAGATATAATAAAACCATCATTTGTTCTATAAACTTGTTTTTTTTTAATTTCAGCTCATTATGGCAGTACAAAAGTTCAGGTTATATATATTGTCCATGCCTACCCATGCCCCCCGAGTCTGAGCTTCAAGTATGTCCATTTCCTAGACAGTGCACATCACACTCATCATGTAGGTGTGCACCCATCCCCTCCCCCACCCCCATCTCCCCCAGTCAGAACTTCAAGCGTGTCCATTCCCCAGACAGTGCACATCGCACTCATCAAGTAGGTATACACCCATCCCTTCCCCCCAGCCCCTACCTCTGTCCGATACCCAATTGGTGTTATTCCCAAATGTGCACTCAGGGAAACCAGTTTGCTGGTGAGTACATGTGGTGCTTATTTTTCCATTCTTGGGATACTTCACTTAATAGAATGGGTTCCAACTCTCTCCAGGAGAACCAAAGAGATGCCATATCGCCATTATTTCTAATAGCTGAGTAATATTCTGTGGTATACATATACCACATTTTGCTAATCCATTGATTTTTTTAAGTTCTAGGTCGATTCTTGTTATCAGGCCTTTATCGGATGTGTAGAGAGCAAATATTTTCTCCCCTTCTGTAGGCTGTCTATTCACTCTAATGATAGTTTCTTTGGCTGTGCAAAAGCTTTTTAATTTGATCAGATCCCATTTATTTATTTTTGTTGCTGTGGTGATTGCTTTGGGGGTCTTACTCAAAAATTCTTTGCCTAGTAGAAGAGACTCCTAGAATTGATAAATCAATTCAGTAAAGTCTCAGGATACAAAATCAGTACACACAAATCAGAGGCATTCATATATGCGGATCAGGAGCAGCAGAGGTGGCAGAGGCAGCAGCAGTTGCATCTAGTTTTCAAAGGCAGTGGTAGTAACAGACCTAGCCCTGGAGACGAGTTGGCAAGGTTGGCAGTGTAAAGAGCAGTGTCCAGAGACAGTGTCACCAATCACTAAATGATGTTGCATAGATGACCATCAAGACTTATTCTCTGGCCTTCCACAAGAATTCCTGAGCTACTCCATGTCCTCTCAATAAATTGTTTTTATTTGTTGTTTAGTTTAAATCAACTAGAGTCAGTTTCTGTTTCTTGCTCCTAAAAATCTGGTCTGAGATTCTAATGAATGTGTATTAGAAGAACATAGTCATTAACATTCAGCAGTGGTGAATTCATATTTCCATATACTAAAATATTTGTAATCTATATTTATGTCACCCCCCAAGATTTTAATTATGTTCTAGCCATCGCTTCAAATTTTATTATGTATTTAATACTTAAACATAACTCAGTAAAATTAATTAAGCAAAAGCAATATGTGAAGGATGTAATGTGTAATTATCAGTCTTATTGTTGTCACCAATATAATTGTGGAGCATGTATAGTCTTTATAGAAGTTTTATAAACAAAAAAAAATTTGGGAAGTCAGAATTGAATTTCTTAAAGTATGATCACTCCTAATAGTGTAGATAACTAGATCCTATTGTCACCAAATATCAAGGCTTTGAAATAATGGAGAGTACTGAACTGGGACTCAGGAAATTCTATTGAAAATATTATCACTGCCATCATTGCCATAAGCCAACATCCTCCTTCTGAGAAAAGATCTTAGAATTCTTAATCTACAATTTTCCCAGGACATTGGCATGAACAAATTGGTCTTAATTTACAGTGTTAAAAGATTTTCCCATTTAAAGTAACAATACATGAAACAAGTATTGTAAAATGTTAATAATTATTAATCGAATTTGTTGGGTCTGTTATACAGAAATATATTGTATTAATCTACAAACTTTACAGTATTTCATGTTTAAAAATTAAAATATTGAAAATAAATTGACTCAATAAGATGAATTATTTTTTTTTTCCATAACAATGCCAATTGTGCAATGAGTCAGTACAGGCGACTGAGTGTGACACAGTGTTGGGTAGTTTCTTTTGAATTTTTCACATTTTTTAATTCAATCCATATTCTTTAAACATTATATTAAGAAGCTATATAATAGACATGAATTATACACTAAAAATACAAATTTGGGTGTAGATATAGTTATAAACATAGACATAGGTATATTATTTATACACATTTAAGTTACTTTTACTCAAGTTATTAAGGCTATCATTGCTATCAGTACCTATGAAAAATATGTAGGATGTAATAAATAATCTCTGGGAGTTGTTCTGGATGTTTTTTTATGATAAGATCTTTGTGTGATTTACTTTGTGCCTGGAAAGAGCTTCTTCAAATTTTCATTTTTTTTATCTTTAGTCCTAACCTCTAACTGCTCAAATTTTGTATCTCCTTTTTATACCTTGTTTTAATAGTTAAATGAAGAAAAATGATATCAAAATATGGTGTTGCCAAATCATTCTTTTTTACTAATTTTTTTCCTGCATCAGTCTCCACTTTAGTATTAATCTATTTTTCAAAAGCAGATGCTGATAATTCCTCTACATTTTTCCATGAGTTTATGTCATGACGACAGCCTAATCAGGTATAAGATTGAATCTAATATAATTTCACTTGAATAAACTCTAGTAAAATTGACTTCTGAACAAAGGAATGAAGCTATAAATTGAATTATTGAATCTCATATAATTATTCAAAAAATGACATTTTATTGGTGAGAAAGTACATTTTTTGATATAAATGAAGACTAAAGAAATGTAGTTTATTCAATGAGATAGATGCCTCCTTAAAAAATTGTTATTGTATATATTCAAATTTTATTTAAATATGATAAAAATACACTTCTAGTGAGTATTGGGGCATTTATCTTCTTTAGTACTATTATAATCCTTCAGGCTAGCATGATTCTTATAGAGTTTGTTATTATACATTAGCCTTTGCTACAGATCTTTTTTATTCCAAAGCATTCCACCTGATTCTCTTTGGTTAAGAGATGCCTGGCTAGGTTGAGAACCAAAATGCCTACCTGGAAATACCATCCCAGTAGTTTCCTTTGAAGTAACTACACATATTGCATACATATATGTGACATATGACAAATGTACTTCTCATGAGAATATTAAGTCCTCTGAGAGAGAAGTAGTGTAAATCACCTGTTAGCTCTCATCAAAGACTGCTAATCCCAAATTCCAACTCAGGAACTTTAAAGTAAACTTTGAAATATTTTCATTGAAAAAATCATACTATTAGCATTTTGGAAGCTGATCTCTTTAGTGAGACATCGTTTATACTCTGGAAATGCTAGTTCTTTAAGAATAGTTTTTATTGTTTTTTTGATCTTCTACATTCAATATCTATGTAACTGAGAGAGGCATCTTGTTGTAATTGATGTTTAACAAAATAAACAGTTACAGGTTTTAGTTTTACCATGATAAAGAATAACACAAACATATTTCTTTACATACAAAATTACTCTGAAAAAATAATCAAGAATTTAAACTTAGTCAAACAGATTTACTTTAAGAGTTAAGGAATTGATTGGTTATGACATTGAATTTAACTGTTCATTTTTAAAAGCCCAGCAGTGAGTGTATTAAGTAAAATTAATATGTCTTATTGGGGACATGATCTAAACTAATATTAAGCATTTTATTTCTATATTTTCTAAGTAGTTTTATGAAATAAAAATAAAGAAAAACTATTATCAACCAATCATGTTATATGCTTTGCATTGTTTTATTTTTGTGAATATTCCACAGACCTATATTTCATTTTTTAGATTTTTTCAGCTTTATGAAGTTATAAGTGGCAAACAAAAATTATATATATTTATGGTGAACAATTTGATGTTTTGATATATGAACAAATAGTGAAATGATTCAATCAAGCTAATTAACACATCCATCACCATAAATGCATATCTTTTTTTTATGGTGAGAACATTTAAGATTTAATCTTTTAGCCATTTTCAAGTATACAATATATTACTACCCACAATAGTCACCATACTGTCCAACAGATCTCCAGAGCTTATTCATTCTGTCTAACTGAAACTTTGTGCCTTTGACCAACATCTCCCCACTCCACCCTTCAGCCTCTGGCAACCACCATTTTACTCTCGGCTTCGTAAGTTTTGACTTTTTCAGATTCCATATATGAATGAGTTTATATAGTATTTGTCTTTCTATGCCTGGCTTATTTTACTTAGCTTAATGTCATCTAGGTTCATCTGTATTGCCTCAAATGACATAATTTCTTTCCTATTTAAGGCTGAATATTATGCTATTGCATATATATGTATATATTTTTTCTATCCATTAATCTTTCAACAGACACTCAGGTTCACTCCATATTTTGGTTATTGTGAGTCATGCTGCAATGAATGTGGCAATGCAGATATCTCTTCAACATACTGATTGTATTTCCATTAGATAGATACCAAGAAGTGGGATTGCAGAATCACATGATAGTTCTATTTTTAATTTTTTGAAGAGTCTCCATACTATTTTCCAGAATGGCTGCACTAATTTACATTCCCACCAATAATGTACCAGGGTTCCTCTTTATCCACACCCTCACAGAGCTTTATAATCTTTTACTATTTGATAATCATCATTCAAACAAATATGAGATAATACCTCATTATGGTTTTAATTTCTATTTCTGTGATGCTTTGTGATGTTGAACATTTTTTCAAATATCTGCCGGTCATTGGTATGTCTTCTTTTGAGAAGTGTCTATTGAGGTCCTTTGCCCTTTTTTAAATCAGTTTATTTGTTCTCTTGATATTGAGTTGTTTGAGTTCCCTGTATATTTTGGATATTAACCCCTTATCACATGTATAGTTTGCACATCCCATTTATCTATTTTTTTTATTTTGTTGCTTATGCTTTTGAGGTCATATTCAAAAAATTTTTGTCAAGGTTAATATCAAGAATCTTTTCTTCTATGACTTCTTCTAGTAGCTGTACAGTTTCGTGTCTCTTCATTTGCAGATGACATGTTCTTACATACACAAAATTCTAAAGACGCTCCCCAAAAAACTGTTGGAATTAATAAAAAAATTTAGTAGAGTTGGAGGATACAAAATCAAATACCAAAAAGTAATGTTTTTATATACTAACAATAAACTGTCTGAAAAAGAAATCAAGAAAGTCTCATTTACAATAGCTTAAAAATAGTTAGGAATAACTACATCCAAAGAGATAAAATATCTGTACACTGAAAACTATATAACACTGATGAAAGAAATTGAAGAAAACACACATAAATAGAAAGATAGCCTCTGTTCACAAATTGGAAGAATTAATATTGCTAAAATGTTCATACCACCCAAAGCAATCTACAGATTCAATGCAATCCCTATCAGATTTTCAATGACATTTTTCACAGAAATGGAAAAAAAATTCTAAATTCTTGTGGAACCCCCAAATAGCTGAAGTAATCTTGACTAAAAAGAATAATGCTGGAGAAATCATACTATCTGATTTCAAAATATGCTACAAAGGTATAGTAATCAAAATAGCATAAAAATAAACATAGAGACCAATGGAACAGATTAGAAAGCCTAGAAATAAAGCCATGCACTTATGGTCAATTCATCTTTGAAAATTTTCCAAGAACACACAGTGAGGAAAGGACAGTTTCTTCAATAAATAGTTTTGGGATAACTGGATATCCCCATGCAAAACAATTAAATTGGACTCTTGTCTCAACAGAGACATTTTGTTATATGATACCTGGGTTAATTAATATTTTTAGTAACATAATCTGCATTAAAAACTATTTTAACATTTCAACAATCAAATAAAAATCAAACTCTGAAAACAATAAAATATGTTTAAATAAATAATAGAAAAATAATATTTATTACCTTGCCTAAAAGGTCAAATTAAAGGATATCTCTCCTCTTTATATACCCTTAAGGAATATGTGGTTTTTATCAATTTAGCTAATTTTTAAGATGAATCAGTATTGAAAATAGAATAAATATGGTTAGTTACCTATGTTACATTTGATTTACACTGAATATTTTCATAAGAAAGGTTTGTATATGTCAATTTTATTGGAGGCTTCCCAATAGTTCATATATGCTAAGCAAATAACCAATGTAGAAGGAGGATGTTTCACATGCAAATAAT
Organism: Eulemur rufifrons; assembly: GCF_041146395.1. Classification (NCBI taxonomy): domain Eukaryota; kingdom Metazoa; phylum Chordata; class Mammalia; order Primates; family Lemuridae; genus Eulemur; species Eulemur rufifrons. The sequence goes on from NC_090989.1 coordinate 37,796,713, forward strand.
TTGAGCTGTCTAAGTTGTGATTTCAAAAGAAGGTTTAAAATTCTTTACAATATCTGGTCAATATGTTGTTCCATATATGATTGCTAACAGAAACTTTGTCCCAAAAATCAGAAAGTCAGTTAACTTTATGGCTTCAGTTTCTTTAAAGGTAAAATAGTAAAGTTGGATATGTGGGTCTTTATTTTTCCTTCTATCTCTAGGACTTTATAAATTAACTGCAGAATTATATTATGCTTCTCTTCAAATGCTGAATATTACTAAATGAAGTGAATGAATAAATAAGTAGACCTATAATATTAGGATAACAAAAATAATTTACATATAAAAAACTAGTTCAATGTATTCTAATTTGTATCCACTATTGACAGATAAAATTTATATCTTGTTATTAGAACTACTTGAGATGCTGAGAAACTATCCTTTCATAAAAAGCCAACATAATTAAAATGATCAATAAGTCAATAAATATTCCTTTGGGGAAAAAAGTAGCACATGTGTGTTCCTGTTACCTGAACACACATATATTACAATAAAATAGTGCTCAATATTCTTATCATGAAAATATAGTTTTATATTTTATAATCTTAGTTTCAGTATAGTGAACAATTGTCATTGATCTGGTGAAATCAATTTTCATGGTGATTATAGTAAATAAAATGTATATATTTACCATCTTTATTCAAACGCTTTGTACGCACTTGCTCATTTAGGAATAACAATTTATGATAACACTGCTAAAATGAGAAAATAAAATAAGTACTTTCCAAATATACAGAGTGAATGACTGAAATTTAAATAGGAATTTTACCTTTGACATATGGGAATGCATTTTGTATTTTTTTAAACTTTTTTTCTTTGCTAATTCAATTGAATTGGCCAGAAAAAAATACTTAAAGAGCAAAAGAATAATCTGATAATACGATCTAGAACTTGAGTGCTAAAAAATTTTTGTTGCTTTCTAATCTGTTCTTTATTTTCTATTGTCAGTGTCATTCATGCTTTTTTAAAATCCTCCTAATTATGCACAGTGTTGATGACTCAGTTTGTGGGAATGAACCATATATAACTGAAAGGCCAAATTTAGCCTGGAATATTAAAATCAACTTGTACTAGTCTCATCACAAAGTTGATAAGTGATTAGATACATTTTGTACTAGTGTTATTAGAGCAACAGTGTTCAAAAATATCTTTTAGCCTAAGAGTATTTTCCAATGGCTAGACATTTTGACTTATGACCCAAAAATGATGCATTTACAACATTATATACAGTATTTGGGATAGGGTAGTTTCACTGGGTCTTCACATGCCAGTTCCCTGGGTCAGTCAGAAAAGATTCTTGGGACAGATCCTGGAAATGTGGCATAAGGGAGAATGTTAGTTATGCAGGGTATTCACAAATGTATGCAGTGCCACTCACTGACATCTACAAAGGGTCCATTTTATAACTTGTCAAAGAAGCCATTGTGGCAGAGTGACACCAGAGAAGAGCTGTCAATTCTATTATTAAATTGACATTCCGCACATGCTGCTTTCAGATGGAGGCCCTTAATGAACTTAGTCTCTCTCTTTTTTCCCCTGCACCATTTACTGTCTTCTTTCTTATCTGCTATTCAAATAGTCATCAGTTAATGTTAAAGTGTTGGACAAGTGACCCTACAAGAGGCCATCCTTCTGGTTCATTGACAGCTATTTAAAACACCTGGGAGACAAGTCTTCACAACGTGTCTATTGCTCAAGGATGCTACAGTGATTGCTACAGAAACTATGACATCTCCCAGGGTATTGTCAATCAAGTTTTGAGGGTAAAAATAAGAACAACAAAAAAAGTGGGTTTTAAAGCAAGACAATAAATAGTGCTGTAATCCTATTTGTGAAAAGGAGCAAGAACAAGGCATTGTCTTAATCTGCATAGCGCAACACCGAACTGGATATTTTTGACAATGAAAAGTAAAAGGCACATGCCTTAGTCAAAATTTAGGGTTAAATACAAGCTGGTTGTTAATTCTCTCGGGATTTCCATTGTTCTCCTACTCCTTGGAGTCATGTGTGCTAAACAGGCATTTGAATGAAGAAAGTGCCGTACCATCCCTGTTCATTTGTTTAATACCATTCTTGTTGTTATGTATTCTCCAAGCTTGGATTTACCAGGTAGCAAGTCTTGTTGTCCTGCCTGCTGTGAGTCTTCTATGACGATGACAACCACTGAAGAGCTCACTTTTGTTCTCAGAGGTGTCTTGTTGTGGATGTCCTGTGACTGACAGCTGTTGGGAAGAAGGACAAGTAGCTTTTTACATCTCTTTACTGCCTGGAAGTTTCTCCACTCCTTTTCACATTGACTATTGTCATTTACAGAAGAACTAAAATTCCTACCCTTCCAAAGCAGATGTCACAGAGCTATGGAGCTATAGGGCTACTAGGAAGTGATCACTATAAGAGTAATAAAAAGAGGATCAGGCTCACGGCATAGTGGAATGTTCTGTTAGTCTAGCTATTAGAATATAAACATTCTTAACATTCTTAACAAGGCATTTCATTTTATGTTACTCTTTGTATACAGCAGAAAGTTCAAATACTGTATATTTTCATTATGTGATCAATAGAACAAAATTTCTTTCAAAATGTTTTGAATTATTCCCCAACTGTTTTGCTTAAACTTTTCTTATTGCAGCCTGTATTTCTTATTATTTCTTATTATAGCTAGTAATCTGGCTGGGTGGAATTAAGATGTCTCTGGTAGTAACATTACAGATTCAGCTATAGTTTTGCATTTTCAAATATTGGAGATTTTTTTGGCTTGTTTGCTTCTTAATTATTGCTTTGATTCACAATTCCATAATTTGTTACTTGATTATTATCTAGTGTTTTTTTTACTCCAAATCTGAAAGTAATAAAATCTGAGGCTTAGAAACTGTATTACAGAACTTTCCTGAATGAACAAATGAAATTGATGAAATTCTCATGCCCATTTATGTTATTTAAAACTTCCTGGAAAATGTTCTACTGTAGCACATAATTTACTCAATATAAGTGGCTTCTACAGTGCTATTGAAAAGACTTTTCTGTCATTTACTGCTATTAGGATGATGAGATTTTAAGCCCCTTGATCCCGTGCCTGTGTTGCACAGTCAAGACTAAAAATCAAGATTGACTAAAACACAATTGCACTTCCTAGCTTAAAAAAGTACTGAATATGTGTAGTCTGAGAAAAAAAAAAATCAATATCTTCAGATGCTGAAATATGTACTAAGTAAATGTAAAACATTGAAATATATAAGTCAGCTAAAAAAAAGTTAGTTTTATATATATGTACATACACACATATAAACACATTTTCTTTCATGTTATTTAAAATTAAATTACCTAAAACATTTTAACATAAGAAAATTTTTTTCATATTTCTAATATAATAATTTTAAATATTTTAAATTCTTTAGAGAACTTTAACATTTCTCTTCCTTTTAACCTCCAAATTCCATATGACTTAAAATAATATATTTCTTTGACATCAGAAATATTGCAAATCATTCAACGTCATTGGAGTTTTATCTTTATTCTGTAATTACAAAAATCAATGAAAAATCACCGTAAGAGTGGATCAATAAAATGTGGTATATGTATACCATGGAGTGCTACTCAGCCATAAAAAAAATGGTGAACTAATATCTCTTGTATTAACCTGGATGGAATGGAGACCATTCTTCTAAGTGAAGTATCACAAGAATGGAAAAACAAACATCACATGTACTCACCATTAAATTTGAACTAATCAATCAACACTTATGTGCACATATGGAAATAACACTCATCAGAGATCAAGCAGGTGGCAGGAGAGGAGGAGATGGGTAAATTCATACCTAATGGGTACCATGCATGCTATCTGGGTGATGGGCACACTTATAACTTTGACTCAAATGGTACAAAAGCAATTTATGTAACCAATACATTTGTACCCCCATAATATTCTGAAATAAAATTTTTTTTTTTTTTTTTTTGAGACAGAGTCTCACTCTGTTGCCCAGGCTAGAGTGAGTGCCGTGGCGTCAGCCTAGCTCACAGCAACCTCAAACTCCCAAGCTCAAGCAATCCTCCTGTCTCAGCCTCCCGAGTAGCTGGGACTACAGGCATGCGCCACCATGCCCGGCTAATTTTTTCTATATATATTTTTAGCTGTCCATATAATTTCTTTCTATTTTTAGTAGAGATGGGGTCTCGCTCTTGCTCAGGCTGGTCTCGAACTCCTGAGCTCAAACGATCCGCCCACCTCGGCCTCCCAGAGTGCTAGGATTACAGGCGTGAGCCACCGCGCCCGGCCTGAAATAAAATTTTTTAAAAAAGAATCTTATGTTACATTTAGACGGTCTACACAGAAGAGACACCCTATAAATGTAAACAATATGTTAAGAGTTTCAGTGGGTATTCAAGTCTTTAAGCCCATCGTAGACTTCACACTGGAGAGAAACCTTACACATGTGAGGTGTGTGGAAAGGGCTTCAGTCAAAGATCAGACCTTCAAGCTTATCAGTGAGTCCACATAGGTAAAGGTTTCTGTTGGAGCTCTGAGGTTCTTCAAAGAGTCCACAGTGGTGACAAATTCTATAAAAGTGACGAGTATGGTAAGGATTAGCCTTTGTTAGAGAATATATACAGAAATGAGGTTTTGTAAAATGGTGTTCTGTTTTGTTTGAAGTCCTTAAATGGGAGCTAAAATTTTCTAGTCACTAGAATTTTTTCAGTAGTAAAGAGTTCGTGTGTGTGTGTGTGTGTGTGTGTGTGTGTCTTTAAGTACAATGTTTCTGTCCAGCTGTAACATTTATAATGGTCAGGGCACCACTCAGCAGAGACATTTAATGAGAAGATTTTTGCCAGAACTTTAACATCAGTCATTGTGCAGGAGGTAAGGCTTATAAAATATAAAAGTGTGGTCAAGAATTTAACAAAAGCACAATGATGAGCATGCCTAAATCCATGTCCACTAGAATGTGAACTTTATGAGAAAAGGGACTTTGTTCATTGCTAGGTCTACAAAACCATGACATTTTGTAACTCCATATAGGTGCTTGGTACTTTTTGCTAAATGAGTAAAAGTATGTAAAGGGTAACATTTGAAAATTTATAAAGCTAATTTCAAAAAAACACATTTAAATGTGTATTTGGAAGAGGGATCCTTAAAGTAATTTTAATAAAATAATTTAAAGTAAAGAAACATTACTTAAAATGTAAAACATCAAGCAATATAGCAATCTGAAACAACATGAATTTGATTGTAACCCTATTGGGATTGGTTTCCATTCTTCTTTTTCCTGGGATGTGCTGAATTTGGTCTCTTTCTATACAGTATGTCATCAGTTTAAGTTTAGCTTTGTTTGCCTATGTGTGAACCTGTTGTGTGCATTTTCAATGATAGTAAAAAGTGATAAACAATGTTTCCAGTTAATTTTGCAAAAATGGAGCACTGCATTTTGTATAATTGAATTTCTACTACTGCCTTATGTCTTAAGACAGAGTTTTACTATAATATTTGAAAGGTGTCAGAAGTGCTTACTGATGTCAAATACTTTTTAATAAATGTCAACATTATAAAAAAAGAATATTATGCTTTTTGTCTGAATAAAACAAGCATAATATCTAAAGTTGAGCTAGGTGTAAAATTTTGCAATTCTCTCATTATAAGCACAATTGGCTTGTGACTTAAATAAGAAATCCAATATCATTCATTTTGCAGAAAATGCATTAATATAGGTACAACATAAGTTGAATGCAATTATAAAGTTAAATGTTGGAGACTAGTCCTCTCATTATTTTATCATTTATATGTATTTATTATGATTTCAAACATTCTGCATGACTAATATATGTAAATCTTTTATTCAATCCTCTGTTTATTTAGAAAAAAAATGATGACATGGTGCTATTGTAGTACCGGGGCTATGGCAATAAATACAAAGAAAACATCCTTGCCCCAAAAAAGCTTACATTGCAGTACAAGGAGATAGTCATTAACAAATTAGTAAGTTATACTATCTAAAAATAATATTTAGAATAAAGCATAAAAGAGACAGTGGTTTTAAATAGAGTGGTCAGGAACACCCTCTCTGAGAAGGTAATAATAAAACAAACCACACCAAATTTAAAGGGACAACTGAGTCATGTAGGTATCAGGTAAAAAACATCTAAGAGAGAGCAGAGTTCTTGAGGCAAGAGTTTACCTGGCTTATTTAAAGAAGAGTGAGGGTATAGCTGGAATACAAAGAACAAAGATAAGCGTAGTAGAAAATAAAGATCAGCAACATCAAGGAGGTGAGATGATGCAAGGGTTTGTAGACATTCTATAGACTTTGGACTTTATTGGAAATGAAATATAAAGCCTGAAGTAAGGAGACTTTTGATATTTCAGGCTAAGATGGTGTGACTTGAAGGTCATGGCAGTGGAAATGGTGAGAAATACACTAATTCTGGACATATGTTAAGTGTGCAACCAAGAGGATTTGCGGATAAATTGTACATGGAGTGTGAGAAGCCAAGTATTTTCCCCAAGCTCCTTTAATCTGAGCAAGTGGAAGGATGGAATTGTCATTAACTGAGATTGGGACAACTGTGCAAGGATTGGGTTTGATGGGTAAAATAAAGAAATTAATTTTGGACATGTTATGTTAGAGGTACCTATTATTTAATTAGATATATAGCATAAACAAGTACATGTACAAAGCAGAAGTTCATGGATGAAAGCTGATCTAGGAAAACAAATTTGGGAGTTTACCTGTCATATAAACCAGTGGTCCTCAACCTTTTTGGCACCAGGGACCAGTTTCATGGAAAACAATTTTCCACAGAACCAGGGGTTGGGGGTGGGGGGAAATGGTTTCAGGATGATTCAAGCACATTACATTTATTGTGCAGTCAAACCATTCTGCTAATGATAATCTGTATTTGCAGCCACTCCCCAGCACTAGCATCACTGCCTCAGCTCCACCTCAGATCATCAGGCATTAGATTCTCATAAGGAGTGTGTAATCACTTCCAGTCTGTGGCCCTGGGGTTGGGGCCCACAGATATAAACTATATAGTTGATATATAGAGTCAGGAAACTAAATGAAATCACCTAGGCAATGAGAAAAAATTATACATACACACAAATATTCTCATTTGTGTGTGTGTATGAAATTTGAGAACTGAGCCCTGGAACACTTTAAAGTTGCTGAGAGACAAGGAACAAGCAAAGAATACTCAAAACACCTGGGCAGTGACATAGAAGAAAAATCAGAAGAGTAGGTGTCCTGACAGCCAAGTCAAAACAGTGTTTCAAGGAACAGGGATTGATCAACCATGCATTATAGGTCAAGGATGAAGAATAATAAGAATTTGACATTGCATTTAGCAACAGGGAGGTGACTAGGAACCTAACCTTGAAAAAAACTGCAATTTCAGTCCATTTTGAGGGAAGGGACATAAAGGTAATTGAAGTGCTTTTAAGAGAGAATGGGGAAAATGTCATTGGTGCTGGTATACTTTGGGGCCTCTCCATAAAACAATTATAGCAACTAGGGTCACAAGACTAAAGACCCACAGACAATGTCTACCACAGATCTAGTGATTAATTCATTGGGAAAAATCAGATACTAAAGGCAAGAAAAAAGAAATTGCCCATATTTTCATAAGCCAGAAATAGCTAGTACACAACATGTTTATTGTGACTTTCCTATCAAATTAAATAAACTCATCAGAAAAATGTTGGGGACCAATACACATATAATTTTTATGTGTCTTTTTTTTCCTTTGGCAGCATAATCCCATTTATATAAAGTGCTAGAAGAGATTCAACTAAATTATATTGTTGAGGGAGGTATAGTTCAATAGCAAAACCATAACCAAAGCAAATGAGCATGAATCAGTGTATTTGGGAGAGTGGTTGGATGGGGAAGTTTTCTGCTGGGAAAAGTCACAGGGGACTTTGGGGAAATGGCCACTTTCAATTTTTTTTGTAAATTTCAAAATATTAAGGGGGTACAGATATTTTTGGTACCATAATGCTTTAATGGTCACCAGTATAGAGTTCATTTTACCTGATAGAGTAGTTTTTACCCCTCACCTCCCTCTCCCTGCCTTCTTGGTGTCCACTGTCCTGTGTATCTCTTTATGCTCTTATGTGCTCCCAATTTTTATAGAGTACATGTGATGTTTGTTTTTCCATTCCTGAGATACTTCACTTAAGATATATTCATCAACCATACGTCCCATAAAGGGCTATGATCCAGAATCTCCAAAGAACTCAAACAAATCAGCAAGGAAAAACAAACAAAACAAATAACCCCATTAAAAAGCAGGCAAAAGGAGATTAGACAAATGGCAAAAAAAAAACATGAAAAAAATGCTCAACATCACTAATCATCAGGGAAATGCAAATTAAAGCCACAGTGATGTATCACTTTAGCCCTGTCAGAATGAGCATTATTAAAAAGTCAAAAAACAGTAGGTCCTGGTGTGGATGCAGAGAGAAAGCAATATTTATACACTGTTGGTGGCACTGAAAATTAGTACAACCTCTATGGAAAACAGTATAGAGATTCCATAATGAAATATATGTAGATTTATTATACAATATGCATCAACAAATATTTTCTCCCATTCTGTAGGTTGTCTATTTGCTATGTTGGTTATATCCTTCGCTGTGCAGAAGCTTTTTAATTTAATTAAGTCCCATTTATTTATTTTTGTTATTGCTGTATTTGTCTTTGGGATCTTAGTCATAAATTCTTTGCCAAGGCTAATGTCTAGAAAAATTTTTCCTATGTTTTCTTCAAGAATTTTTATGGTTGCATGCCTTACATTTAAGTATTTTATCCATCTTGAATTAATTTTTGTATACGGTGAGAGATAGGGTCCTGTTTCATTCTTGTGAATGTGACTATCCAGTTTTCCCCGCACCATTTACTGAATAGGGCTTCTTCAGTGTCTGTCATCATCTGCTTTGTTGAAGATCAGTTGCTTGTAAGTAGACGGTTTTATTTCTGGGTTCATTATTCTGTTTCATCAATGTATATCTCTGTTTTTATACTAATACCATGCTGTTTGCGACTTCTAGAATTGATAAACAAGTTCATCAAAGTCTTAGGTTATAAAATCAACACGCATATACCAGTAGTATTTCTATACACTAATAACAGTCAAGCTGAGAGTCAAATCAAGGACTCAATACCATTTACAACAGCTACAAAGAAAATAAAACACCTAGCAATATACTTTATCAAAGAGGTGAAAGATCTCTACAAGGAGAAATACACAACACTAATGAAAGAAAGAACAGATGACACAAATGGAAAAACATCCTATACTCATAGATTCATAAAATCAACATCGTTAGTATCCATACTGCCCTAAGTGATTTATAGATTCAACACAATCCCCTCAAAATACCAATATCATATTTCACAGATCTAGAGAAAATAATTCTAAGCTTCATTTGGAACCAAAATAGAACCTGAATAGGCAAAGCAATTTTAAGCAAAAAGAACAAATCTGGAGGCATCACATTTGATTAATGCACATTGTATGCCTACCTCTCTACTGTGTAACCATAATAATTAAAAGTAAAAAATTACAATAGAAAAAGAAGAATTCTGACATCCATTTTAAGACTAAACCAAAGAAGGCCAAGTAATGAATTAGGGAGAGACATTAGGAGACCCTTCCCAAAATCCAGCTATTGATGATAGTGGAGATAGGAAGAAGAAGAGACATTTATTTTAATGTGCTGTGTGAAAACCAAAAATTGAGAAGACAATTTGATTTTAAAAATCTAGAGTTCAAGGGATCATTCCAGGCTGTAGAAATAAATAAAAGAATTGAAGGTGGTCAGGACATATGAACCCTGAGAATTGTTATGTTTAGCAACATTTCTGTGGAATGATGGGGTAAAAGCTGTTTGGATTGAATTAAGAAAGAATGGAAGGAAGGTAATTGAAGAGAAAAATACAGATTTTGAAGATTTGCTGTAAAGAGGAGCAGAAGTGGAACAGTAAGTTAAGAAGAGATTTTTAAAGTTGCTATGATATCTTTGCATGTTAGCAAGAATGATTCAATAGAGAGGGAAAATTTGACTCTTCCATGGAGTTAGGAGAATTTCTAGAGCTACGTTCATGAGTAAGCAAGGAGGGCTGTAATCACATGCAAAAGTGGAGAAGTCAGTCTAAGAAAGGATTATGGATAGCTTACTCACAGTTACAGGACGGATGGCAGAGTGTATGGAACATGTGTAAATAGTACATGTGGTAGTAGCTTGAGAAAGGCTTTTTTTTTTATAGTTAATCAATTTTCTTAGAGAAATAGGGAGCAAAGTAATTAGCTATGGTGAGTTTAGTGATGTTGTGTTAGAGATTTGAGAAGGAAAGTTTTAAAATACCAATTAAAAGTAGTAGAACAATGAATGGGCGAGGGAAATGTATATAGTTTAGAAGTCATGAGTTATAAGTGAGAGCAATCAGCATGCTAGGGTGTTTTTATTTTTTTTTTATTTTTTTTTTTTTCCAGCTATTCTTTGGAAAGGGTTCAAGTGCAGAAATGGTACAGATGAATTCAACCAGATTTGAAGTTTTTCCAGTTTTTCCAGTGGATCCCACCAGTGGGATTTAGTGAGGTAAGAAAGTGAGGGGGTAAGAAATACTGGAAAGTCGGATCAACAGATTGTAAGTTCCAAAGAAAATGAAGAATATGATAAATTCATATATAATATATAATTGGCTAGAAAAATAGGAGATAAGAGTCAGAGAGGAATATACTTGAAATTGAAATTATTGGTCATTGATAATACAAAACTATATAATCATGGGAATGAATGGATAAGGTAGGATACAGGACAAGATTATTTTGCCTAAGTTAGACTATGTTACAAGAATAAGCAATTTTTGTATTCAACTGGGTGGGGAACCTGGAGCCTCTAGGCCACATGTGGCCCTCCAGATCCCCAGGTGCAGCCCCTCAACTGAGTCCAAACTTCACAGAACAAATCTCTTTATTAAAAAAGGTGCAGCAGAGAAATATGAAGCTTTTCTTGCCTCCTTTAGTGCTTAAAAAAGAATAATCTGGAAATCAGAAGGCCACAGGTGAGTCTCTCCTATATTGAGGTTGCACCATACAGAGCATGTGGCTTTATGTTTGTACCAAAGTGAGGAAAGAAACCTGGAGGTGCTCTTGCCAGATCTATCCTTTGACACAGTCCATTGACTAGAACTAGTCACGTGGCCTTGCTTAACTGAAGGGTGTAGGAAAAATGTGGGAGCACATAGATATTTGGTGAGCAACAAATGTTGCTGAGACATCTGGTATGAGAAGATGACTGATATAAAGACAGGTGGTTGTTGGTTTATCCCCTATACTGCTGCCAAAGTAATCTTTCCAAAAATGCAAATCTTACTGTGTCCTTGACTTACTAAAAATCCTATAGTGAGTAAATTCATAATGTGCAAATTTTACCTCAATTTAAAGGGATAGAGGGGACTTCAGTGGCTTCTCCTGAAGTTTGGAATAAATTTCAAACTTCTTAGCTTTGCAAAAAAAGATCTTTTGTTATCTGGCCCTTGCCTACTTCTCCAAGTCTTGTTAGTTCTTTGCTTCCTTACATTGTACCTGGGATGAACTTGCCCGCTTTGCATGCAACTATATCTTACTGCTTCAAAATTCAGTTTAAATATAACTTTCTAAAGAAACTTCTCTACTTATCCACCACTCCCACACCAGCTTTTATTAGATGTCTGTTTGGAATTCTATAGAGCTCCAAGATCTTATAGCAATACCCTATATAATTGTTGATTCACATCTCACAGCTTCCCACTTACCCCCTGGAGGGCAGAACCATGTATAATTTGACTTTCTATACCCAGTGATTAAAAGTTACTGGTACATAGAGCAGGCAATTAATAAACTTTGTTGAACAAATGAATGAATATTTATTTGCCTTTGTTATGATTTTATTTATTCCTTTGGCTTTTCATGAGATGCAGATTTGCCTTAATCCAACTGTTTTCTTTTTCAAAGGATCAGCATGAACTGTATCAAATGTTATCTTTTATTCCTCAGCATGTCCAATACTCAGAGCAACAATTTTCCTTTTTGTAGAGCTTAATATGTCTTTGAATAATTATTATTTAAACGATTAAAGTCCTTCTCTTGGCAAATTACTATGATAATAATAAAACCACAAAAATGTCTTTTTTTTCTGTGCCTTAATAAAACACAATTAAAATTTAATAAAAGCTCTGAATTTCCATTTATCAAATTCTGCATATCCTGAGGGAGGTAACAGCGGTGTTATAGCCAGACCAATTAAATAGCCAGTTGTAGTTAAACTCTTTAATTCACATAAAGGTGATTATAATTCTGTACTTACCATTCCAGGGTTGCTCATGGCTTATTTGAACAGAATGTCCTTTTTAATCCAGTCCTTTCTATATTTCAGTATGTTACAAAGAGTTCTTACTTTATTGTATTTGTTAATATTTAATGATTTTCCATCATATTTCCTTGATTATCCATTTTTCTTCCAACAGATTAATGTATAAATACCATAATTTTAAAATGTATTTCCCTTCGTATCATTTAATACCATTGTTGCCACAGAGAAGAAAGAAAATAAAAGGAAAAATCAGCAGTGGAATATATCTTTTTAAATTACTATATTTCATTTTTTAATGAAGCAGCAATATTTTCTAAACATTCAAAATATCCATGTTGGATTTTTGCAGAAGCATGCAAACATTTTCACATCTGTAAAATCTGAAAAATGCTTCATAAAACATTAGCAAAAACCGAGGTAACATATGCCACCTCTATTTTGGCCTCCCTCCAAAAACATTTGAGTCCCACTCTTTATTTTATTGAGGACAGTCAGAGGCTATTTTGTCAGATATTTTATGATACAGATCTTGGGAACTATCAACTGCTGTTGTAAACATATGTATTTACATACATGGGAATGTTTGCTAAGTTTATAAATCCAAAGATGTGCAAATTACTTTTCAAAATGTATGGAAAGACTGCTGGAAAGTGAAATGAAACAATTAGAGAAAGTTGGATTATTTCCTTTCTCCATCTCTATCAGCTGGTGGTTCCTGGGGGAAGGCTAAGTACACACATGCTTATTTTGTGGTTTGTTTTGATTAAGCACTGAATAGACCTTACCATTGCTTAATAAGACATTTAAAATTCCAACATGAAAGATATGTTTTATATTTCAAGCCCAATAAATCAGAGTTAAGCTTTCAATTGAGACATGTATCTGGCAAACTTAGAAAAACCAGTAGAAACCTAATGGCAGCTATTTAAAAAAAAAAAAAAAAAACTTTTCGTAGCCAGGAAAAGCAAAACTGGCATTTTTAAAATGTAATCTCCATAGAGTTATAGTAAAAATCAACAGAGTAGAATTTTTTTAAACAATTGAGAGCCACACATTTTGGAGGTTTTCATATTCATACTTTATACTTACATATACTTTTTCTTTTCTTTTATTGTGAATCACTGCTGTCCTTATTCCTTGAGAAAGGTAGAGCTAAATGTGTATATATATATATATATATCTTTTTAAAATTATTATAAGACATGTAACATGTAATTTAAAAAAAAAAAAAAACCTGTGTTTCAAAAATTCTGTGTCTTATTTCTCGGAAGTGCAGCTGTTACTTAAGAGAGGTGCTGTTGACAGATGAATACATTGGAGGAAAATTGGAGATTATTTAGAAACTAATTAAAACATGGTCATTCCTTTAATAGCCAATAAAGTAATTAAAACTGCTTCACTTGCTTTCCTTTTTTAAATATGCTATTGAAATTTTTAATGTTAATTCCAGAGAAAGGAAAATATTATGACATGCATTTTGCTGCCTTTCCATCTGACTAGAATTATGTTAGATCTGGTTTAACTATACCAACTAAATAATACCAGCTTGAGTCTCTCAGGCATTTGTATTTATTTATGAATGCTTAATTTTTATATATACACTAAAATTTCACTTTGGTTGTGTTTACTTAGTTACCTGGTCAAAATTTTTAATTACATTATTTGCATACCTAAGTTAATGTGTTAGTTCATTCAAAATAGTTTAATATTTCTTTACTGAGACTCCTATTTTGGAGGGAGCAGGAGAGATGATGGAACATCTGCATTTTCTAGGTTTTCCTGAATGAATATTTGTTGTATACTGAAATAATCTTTTCTTGCTATCATGATCTTTTAAAATGTGATTGTATAGCTTTTTGAAATTTTCCAATAAAACAATTTTAAGATGAGACAGATCTCTTTGCTTGTGTTTTGCAGTAGTTAGGCATTGAAATTTTCCAACTGCTAATGTTTATTGCAATCTGGTTGTTCTCAGTCTTGGCTGGGCAGCTTTGAAAACAAATTAAAACCGAAGCTTCACCTCATACCAAAAGATTCAGAGTGTCTGTGGGTGGGGACAAAGGATAGGTACTAAACAAAGGGAAGAGGATTGAATGTACCACGAGCCAGAGAACCAAGGCCATGAAAACTTTGTGTTATTTTATTGGAGGTGGCAGTTTAGAAATGTTCATTCAAACATTTCCATGAACATTTCTTAATAAATATTTTGATTTCCAGGAAGAGAACTAAATCATCTGTACCACAGATCAATGCGAACAAAGTAATCATGTAAAAAATACATCCACCACAACAAACTGGGTTATTTTGTTAAAGGAAAAGGTTTCAAATAGGCATATAATGCCTAATTTTTCTTTTGCAAACTCCTTGCTCTAATCTGCAGAGTTTATGGAGTATTTGTAATTCTGCTGAATATCTTTTCTATAGGGAGTTTACTATGTAGTTGAGTAGAAAAGAGCATATTGGGTATTGTCGGTGCCCTGTCAAAATCTCCTCCAATGCCTTTTACTGGTTCTGTGCAACTTTGCTGGTGATGGCTCAGTTTTACTGGTGACACCTCACATTCAGGACAGCCTTCTTCAGAGGATGGTTCATGAACCCCGGAGCTCTATAGACTGGTTTGTGCCTGAGATTTTCACAACCACCGCACCCTACCTTCTCCTCCTAAGCCCCTACAGCCAATGACCAACTGGTGCAGTATACAAAAGCCCAGCCTCTCACTCTTAGGTGAGGCAATCTTGGCAGAGTAATTTATACTTCACAGGATCAGGGTGAGGCTACGTTTCATCAGATAATACTTTTGCTTAGATTCTTCTTTTTCCTGTCCTGCCTGTCTCAAGCCCTAATCACTTGCACACGAATCAGTCTCAAGCTTGTATTCTAGGGAACTCAGCCTAAAATATAAGACTATCTTACATTAACAAATATATAGAACAATTAAAAACACAATAGTAATAACGAAAATGAAAGCTAATATTAACTGAGTGACTATTCTGTGCCAGGCACAATGCAAAAGAAAAAATAATCATCAATTAATAACTTTATTTAATTCTGTAATAGTCACTATTATCACTGTTCATTACCCTTCCCCCTACAGTTTATAGATACAAAATCAGAGATTTTGAGTGGGTAAGTAATTTCCCAAGGCTCTAAGCTAACCAAGGAATTCAGTGCCTAAATTCAGTGCTTAAACTTTAAAGGATGTGAATTCACATGGCACAGAAATCAGTGGAAACTCAGGACATAAAGGAGAGAAGTTGGGGTCAGACAGAGCTGTTCTCTTACCACAGAGCAGTTGCATATTAGTTCTATTGATTAGTAAATCTATTTAGGTCTACGTTTGCAATTACTTCTACCTTGTCGGGTTGCTTTAAAGAATTTCATAATGCCTATATTTCGAGTCCTTAGCATAGGAAATACTGAAAACAAAAAAATTTAATTCCATATACTCTTGGTAGAGTAACTCAAAATCAACATGTTTCTTATGGAACTGAAGTTACTAAAACAAAGAATTCATTCATTTATCAATAATATGAAGTAAATAATATATTATATATCACAAAATGGTTATGGTTAAGATTACATGAATTAATGGGTACTTAACACAAATCATAGGGCATAGCAAACACTAAATAATGCTATTTCCTTCCTTTAAAATGGCTTCATCAGTATGCAATAAATAGATAATTGCAAAAAAACATGGAAGACTAATAATCTCCTCCACAGGAGAATTCCAAATAAATTATGTAGATATTTACCCCACAAGGAGGTAGGGCATCATTTCCCACCCACTAAGTGCCACTTCCACTTAAGGACCTGCTTCCAAATGTACAGTATACAAATCTGGAGAAAGTAAGTATACAGCGGAGGTACCTCGCAAACACTACCTCAAGCTGGTGATTAAGGTTAACATCATCAGTGGTAAGATATGTTGATAGTATGTATCCTTCATATGACGTGATGAGAGTGGCACTTTACATTTGTGGTTTTCTTTCAAAAAGCCATAACCCCAGTCTAATCATGAGAAAAACCTCAATTTTCTGACCAGTACTCTTCAAAACTGCCAAGTTCATTAAAAAGGGGAGAAATATGAAAAAGATTTGCAGTTTAGAAGAGCCAAAAGGAGATATGACAACTAAGTGTAATGTGGTATGCTAGATGGGGTCCTGGAGCAGAAAAAAAGAGATTAGATAAACATTAAGAAAATCAAAATAAAATACAGACTTTGGTTAATAATAAAGTATGAATATCAGTTCATTAGTTATAAGAAATGAACCATATTGAAACAAGACGTTGACAATAGGGAAAACTGACTATGGGCCATATAGAAACCTCTGCAACTCTTCTGTAAATATAAAACTTTATTTATTCTAAAATAAATAATTTATTTATTTAAATAAAATAATTTATTTCAGAGACTTTATAGAGTTTTCTGAAAGGAAGTCATTGGCAACTATAAAAGACATGTAATGTCATATATAAATGGAATAGTACTCATTCTTAAAAAGGAAAGAAATTTTGGCAAATGCTACAACATTGATGAACCTTGAGCATATTATGATAAGTGAATAATAAGCCAGTCACAAAAAGACAAATATTATATGATTCCATTTTTAGTAGTCAAAATCATAGAGACAGAAAGTAGAACATTGGTTGCCAGGGGCTAAGGGGTTAAGGTGAGAATGGAGAATTAGTGTTTAATGGGTTCAGAGTTTCAGTTGGGGAATATGAAAAAAAGTTTTGGAGATGGATGGTGGTGAGAGTCACACAACAATGTGAATGTACTTAATGTTACAGAACTGTATACCTAAAAATGGTTAAGATGGCAAATTTTGTTATGTATATTTTACTGCAATAAAAAAGGTGCCTAATGTCAAAATAAATTCATACATGTGTAGAATTGAATGTTCTTTGAATGAAAGTATCATAAATTTTTATTCATTTTGCTAGTTAATACCTCTTAGTGCTTAGAATGGCACCTGAAATGTATCAAGCATTTAAGATGTAGATGGTGGATGAAAAAATCAGAAGGTTATAATTAATATTTAATTAAACATGAAAAGTGTGATCTCATAGACAAACTCAGAATTTAATGACACTATCACACATATTTCATTTGATTATCACAACTTTTAATTCAATGTAATGGAGATCGGTAAATTAACACCTCGGAAAGAGTAGAATTTTTATAGGTATATGCATTTTCTTTTTAAAGTTATATTGGCAAAGACTAAAGGGGCTTTTTAAAACATTTCCCTTGAAAATTCTTAAATAAAAGATAAAATGTAGTTTCTATGCATCTGGAGATTTAAAATTTACACATATTTAACACAAGTGTTACCTTAAACCAACACCGTTCAAGTTAAATGGTGCTTTTTCCATGTAAGAAAAAAGGCAACATTTTGAGTGAAATTTGAAATTTTTATATGCCCTTCTTACCATATACTATTTTGAAGTATGAAATATCACTTCTAAATATCAACAAGCCAGATAGTCCAAGGCCTTTTGGGATTGTCTCTGCCCTCTTGGCCTAGGTATTCATTCTCTATTTAGGCAAAAATACCTCTGGAAGAAGCCTTAACTATCCACTGGGTCATCTATACTTTTATCCCAACTACAACTTACAAGGAACAATACCTGTTTTTTCCACTGGAGCTTTTTGCATACTTCCCCAGAGGTTCTTTCCTTACAAATTGAAGTTATTGGCTCCCATCCAAGTACTAATGGCCAACAAACATATGAAAAAATGCTCAACATCTCTAATCATCAGGGAAATGCAAATCAAAACCACAATGAGATATCACTTATCTCCAGTGAGAATGACCTTTACCAAAAAGTCCCAAAACAATAAATGTTGGCATGGATACAGAGAGATAGGAACACCCATACACTGCTGGTAGGACTGCAAACTAGTACAACCTCTGTGGAAAGTAATATGGAGATACCTCAAAGAGATACAAGGAGGTCTACCATTTAATCCAGCAATCCCATTACTGGGCATCTACCCAAAGGAACAAAAGACATTCTATAAAAAAGACATCTGCACTCGAATGTTTATAGCAGCACAATTCACAATTGCAAAGATGTGGAAACAACCCAAGTGCCCATCAATACGTGAGTGGATTAATAAAATGTGGTATATGTATACCACGGAGTTCTACTCAGCCACAAAAACCAATGGTGATATAGCACCTCTTGTATTATCCTGGATAGAGCTAGAGCCCATTCTACTAAGTGAAATATCACAAGCATGGAAAAACAAGCACCACATGTACTCACCATCAAATTGGTATTAACTGATCAACACTTAAGTGCACATATAGTAATAACATTCATCAGGTGTCAGGCAGATGGGAAGGGGCAGGAGGGGATGGGTATACACACACTTAATGGGTGCAGTGTGCACCGTCTGGGGATGGATATGCTTGGGGCTCTGACTCAGGTGGGGCAAATGCAATTTATGTAACCTAAACATTTATGCCTCCCTAATAATATGCTGAAATGAAAAAAATTAAAAAATAAAGTTATTGGGCTGCAGTCAGTAATTTTTTTCTTTCTTATGAAGTTTTTTTTTTATATTATTTATTTCAGCTTATTATGGGGGTACAGAAGTGTTTATCCTCAAGGCAGTATCCCCAAAATGTTGAAACAACCTTTAGAATAATAGTTGACATATGTATTGAGGGCAGTATTATATTGACCAGTATTGAGAATAGACAATATTGACAGTAGCTGGAATCAATAAAAATTCCTCAAATATTTCATTTTACATTTTTAATCTATTTAAAAATATTTAATATAATAATTTTCACTGCTAAAATGGATTGACCAGGGATTAAGCTAAATGTTTTACAATCATCTGATTTAATTCTCAAAATAACAATATGACAGAAGATTATTATACCTACTAAATAGAAGAGGAAACTAAAGTTTAAGTAATTAAAGTTAAATATTTGGATGAAAATCCACTTGGCCAGAAAGTCAAGAATTTTGATTCTATCTCAGGTAACTTCTCCATTAATTGCACATTTAGAAATGGTCAAGGAACTATTTTTTAAGGTTGATACTATGCATGAAATTTGAGTCTCACATTGTCCTTTTTATGCTTAGTCAACAGCAAAAATTATTTGACATTTTTAAGCTACAGATATTTCCATTATTTCACCTATAATTTACTTTTAAATTGAAATTAAAGACAAAGATTTGTCTTATACTAAAAGGTCTGAAAAATCTAATGTGAAGATTTAGTGAGAACTAGGTTTCAACATTTCTCACTTTTTCCCAGTGGAAAAGCCAGTCCCTGAAAAGAACAAAGGAAGGATTAGAACAGTTACCAAACTGCTTTTTGGTGTAAAGATTTGTGTTTGCATAGGATAGCCTTGAAGACTTAAAAAGTCACATGATTATTCCTTGGTGTCTTTTCCCCTTTCTCCTTTGTTTTTCTCTTTTTCCTCACCATTTATTTTCTTTGACAGTCTTTCTCTTTTAGTTCTCTGTTTTCATTTTTCTATTTTTTTCTAGACTCTTGTGCTCTTTCATTGTTTGTTCTTTCCTCCCTATTATCTCTCCCTTGGCTGTTAGTTCTGGTGAATTTCCTCTCTCCCCTGAAGAAGAAAAAATCTCCCATAAAGCTCAGAGTTGGGAAAGGATGACTCAGAAGGAACATTTTAATACACAATTTGGTGTTCTATTCCTATATTCACCTACCATTACTAGAGCCTTGTGTATAAGCTATTTCTTCAAAATATTCTTTTGATTCTAAAGCTAAAACAATTTCAAAATTCCATTTTAGTTCTTTCTCACCCAATCTCTTCCTACATTTTCCTGCCAAAATTATTGAGGGTACAGTAATAACACCTATATTTGTTATTACATCAGAATTTTAGCTATATTCTTGGGTTTTAGTAGTCATTATGCCCTTCTGTTTATGTTTACCAGTTATATTAGTCCATTCAGACTGCTACAATAAAATCATAAACTGGGTGACTTGTAAAAAACAGAAATTTGTTTCTGACAGTTCTGAAGACTGGGAAGTTCAAGATCAAGGCTCAGGCAGATTCAGCATCTGATGAGTGCTTTCTGGTTCATAGATAGCACCTACTAGCTATTCAGAAATGGTGGAAGGGGCAGGGCAGCTCTCTGGGGCCTCTTTTATAAGGGCATTAATCCCATTCATGAGGGTTGTGTCTCCTAATACACCACATTGGTGATTAGGTTTTAACATGAATTTGGAAGAGGGATGACACAAACATTCAGATCTTAGCACTAGCCAATGACAATGTTACCTAATATTTACCCATTTGTCAAGATAATTTTAACTAAATAAAATAAATTTGTGAAGTTGTTTGCATATAACTCTGGTTTAGGT
The DNA here is from genome assembly GCF_041146395.1 of Eulemur rufifrons. Taxonomy (NCBI): domain Eukaryota; kingdom Metazoa; phylum Chordata; class Mammalia; order Primates; family Lemuridae; genus Eulemur; species Eulemur rufifrons. Next base: position 37,817,463 of record NC_090989.1, read on the forward strand.
TATAGTATGTCATTCTCATACATTAGAAAATATTTTTTTCTAATCTGAGATTGATGTTTCATTCCACATAGGATCATTATTACTTTTAAAATTGTATAAAAGGACAAAATAGTAAATTTAATGCTGTAATCTACAATATAGAATATTAAAGAGGTTCTCATTGTACATATAAGGAATAATTATGTTTTGAAAAATTTTAAATACCATCTATCAAGACATCTGTATTCACACCCACTCAAAAACATAAACAGGCATGCACGCATGCATACTGTATGAAGCACATAATGTCCATACCCAGTAATATAGCACTTAGGACTTCAGTGAAGGACTTGTTACTCCAGCTGCTGGGAGTGTATCAACAGACAATCTTTGTATTGCTCTTCAGTGATTGCCTCAGATGCAGAGCCCTGCTGCTCATGGGCACCTTTTGCTGCGGTTTGGATGTTTGTCTCCTCCAAACCTCCTGTTGGAATTTGATCTCCAATAGGTATGGCAGTGTTGGGCCTAGTGGGAGGTGTTTGGGTAATGAAAGGTGCTGTCCTCTGGGTAGTGAGCAAATTCTCATTTTGGCAAGATGAGATTAGTTTTCAAAAGAATGGATTAGTTCCCAGGAGAATGTGTAGTTATAAAGTGAGCTTCCTCCTCCCATTCAGTCCCCCTGTGCACGTGCCCATGTTGTCTTTGACCTCCACTGTGCTTTCAGGCAGCACAAAAGCCCTCACGTAAGCCAAGCAGACGCTGGTAACTTGCTTCTTGTACAGCCAGCAGAACTGTGAGCCAAATAAACTTTTTTTTTCTTTATAAGTTGCCCAGACTCAAGTATCCTTTTATAGCAACACAAAATGAACTATAACACCTTCCCACTTCCAAGTGACCCACCTTACTCAATGACTGACAGATGTAGGAATAAGAAAATATGGCCATCTTGGCCCAAGCACCAGAAAAAATTGTGGGTTCAACTGAATATGTGTTAGGACTTCCTGGCCACTTGGCTTCCTCCTTTGCCCAATCCTGCTTCCTGCCCCTCCCTTCCACAGGTGTTGGCCACAGACTGGCTCCTTAATAAACATCCTGCATGTTCAACTCTTTCTCAGAGTTTGTTTTCTGGGAAGCAGTTAAATAATTTTCTAATACTTTTATTATTTTATAGTCAAAATTATTTAACTAGATAATTTTTTAAATTGTTACGCATACTTTTTAAAATTAAATTCCCTTCAGTTGCAATCAATTCCGTGGCCTTCACATCACTCAGGGTAATTAAAGCAAAAAGATGTTTCTGTGTTCTATAAATTCAATCATCAGAAATCTTAAATGCACCTACACATAAGAAGAATGTTACCTATGAGGGTAATAATTCCATGCAAAGGATGTCTGGAAATGAATAAAATGAAAAAAATGAAAACAAATAACCATGAATACACAACTCAGAAAATAAATGTTCCAATTAAAATGAAAGTTGTTTTTTGCCAATAGAAATTGAAACTACAATATGTCTCCACTCTTTCAAGGTGAAAAATGGAGAAGCGGTAAAAATGAAATGTGAGCCGAACAAAAGGAAAACAAGTGAATCCTTGATGGTAGGAACTCTGTGATCTATAGTCCGTGACCTTCAGATCTAAATGGGTAGTATACCTTGACACTCTGAGCAAGCCTGAAGCAGACAGCAGCTGTTCCTAAATAACTGCAATTTTCTACAACACTAAGGATAATATAAATTTCTTTTCAGAAAACATTTTCAGAACCTAGTAATTAAAATTGCTTATGTCAGTTAGTAGATCTACAAATGAAGGCCAATTACACAGAAAATAAAAGCATTACAAGAGTGGGGATAAGGTGAGGAGAAGACCTCTCTTCACTCAAATCAGGAAACTAATACAGCATTTTCTCTGCCATTTGAATAGTCTTCTCAGTTATCATTATGAGACCTAACAAAAGTGTTCTATGGCAAAATCCACAGACAGTTTTGTATTATATCATCCATTTTGACTCTTAAGTTCATTTTGGGTACTTACATGTTTCTAGAGTCACTTTGAATTACCAAATAACAAAAAACCAACTCTTGAAGAAACATGAAGATATTTTATAATCCTTCAAATATTTTTGTATTTGAAGTCTATGTTTGCCACTGAACACCTCGGTGGTGATGCTGTAATGGAAATTATGCCAAAATATGTTTTCAGTCCTGGGGGTCCCCATCCAGAACAGTTTCCCCCCAAAATTGCCCCATTTGAGTGATTTTAGGTGTGGCCTGAATGCATTATAAATTAGAAATGCTTTTCTAGTAACTCCAACCCACATACTTGTTTAAAACTACTACAATTATTTGTTTGACATCAGTCATTTAAAAAATTCTCAATCCTTTGATATCTTACAAGATGATAGTTAACCATTAGGTTTGAGAAGGGTTTGAACCCAGAGCAGATGTGAGAACAGAAAGTTCACAGATCTGTTTAAATGGTAGCTGTTACTCCAACCCCACCTCACAATATAAGAAATAAACTTACACTTAAATTTTAATGAAAATAGATTTCCCCTAGGGAGAGAACACATTAAGTAGGTCCTTGGGGGGGGTTTGATATTGTTTGTTTTTGTTACTTTTGTTTAATGAACACAGGCTATTTTCATCTCTCTTCTTAAGTTCCCCTTAATCAGCTTTGAAAATATCTCCAGATTACACTCCATATTAAAATTAAAAAAAAAAAAAAAAAGAACTCATTGTTCTCTTTGCTAAATGTTGCTAGCCAATGAGAGGTTTTAAGTAAGCATTAGAGCAAATTTGAATTTGGGCCCATTTTCTGATCCTTTAAAATGTATATAACAAGTAGATAAGACTAACTCAGTAGCAGTTTAACTTTGTAGTTCCCTGTTTCTTAGCTTCTAATGTGTTCCAGGGATGCATTTTAAAGCCCATTAAGTATTTGCTGTGTGGGTAGAGAATATCAAACAACATTTAAATCTAAATAGGTATCTCTGCTTGAAATTAATTTTTAAATTCAGTTCTACAATTTTCATGTCAAAAATTTGTTTTCTTAGCCAACCACTGTTTAAAAACGATGTTTCTCTGGGAAAGTAATACTAAGAATTTACAAGATATCTTTTTCAAAGTGTGAGTCTGCAAGAACAGAAATTACTATCATCTAATTTTTAAATACTGGAATGGTAATTAAGACAAGCACAACCACAAATAAGCAGTAACCACTTATTATTGAAGTAGCTATTACTATGGGTAGCATTGAACTAGCATAGTATCTATGCTGGATTAACTTGAACTGAAGGCATTTAGAAGTACTCCTTTCAACCCTACATCATTCCCTACACTTGGAATTTGGTGGTTTAAGACTTTCAGAGTATGATTTGTTTTGAGAATTTTCAATGTTAGGAAGGGAGAAATTTTATAATCTTAAATATCGACTGGGCCAAAGATTTTGACAGTTGGCAACAAATTAGAAATTATTTATTAATTCATCTTATTATTTATTAATAGAACTGATATAAAACCAACAATATTGACTACATACATTTTAAGATTTTCACAATGTCTCTCTGCCAAGTTCATTCCCTTTATTCTTCTTTCCTTTTCTTTTATTATTATTATTTTTTTAATTTCAAAGTATTAGGAGGGCACAAACGCTTTGATTACATAAATTGCCTTTGCACCGCCCTGCCCAAGTCAAAGCTACAAGCCTGCCCATCCCCCAAACAGCATGTAATTTACCTGATAATTAGAGATGTTGAGCATTTTTTCATGTTTATTGGCCATTAGTCTACCTTCTTCTGAAAAGTTTCTGTTTATTTCACACCTCTCCCTTGACCTGCTTCTCATGCTCTCAACTTAAATAGCTCAGATAAAAGGCATGAGAAGGTGGGCACTGACCAAGTGCTGATCACATTATAGAGAGGAGGAGTTAAAGGATAATTTTTTAGACAAAAATGGAAAACATGTATAGAGAAAAAGGATCAACTGTTGTCTTTATAACTGAAATTCATTAGCCGTGAATTGAAGTTCTGTCTCACATAGTTAATTTTTAAAAGAAGATTGGCAACACTGCACCATGCTCTGTAAGCATACGGTGGGAAAAAATGAGGAAGAGAAAAGCAGAAGAGAAAGAGTTAGAGAAAGAGGTAGAGATAGAGATAGAGGTAAAAATAGAGATAGAGTTAGAGATATAGGAATAAAGAGAGTGAGACAACCAGGGTAGGTTAGATTAAACGGTGGTAATAAGCAGCCCCCCAAATTTTAGTGGTTTAAACAAGTCTTGTCGGTGGTGGTGTTGTTAACCACAAATGTCCATCACAAGCTGGGGAAGGGTTCTTGCCAGGTCACCTTCATTCAGAAACCCAGTCTGCACTGTCCAGAAGAGGGATTATGTAAATTGTACCCCAGCTCTTAAATACTTCTGCTCACATTTCACTGGCCAAAGCAACTCAGGTAGTCATGCTTAAGTTTATGGAGCAAAGTTCCTATGTACCCGGAAGGAGAATTTAAAATTTTAATGAAAAATGTAATTCTTACCACAGCTTGACTTTTTGTTCCAGGAAGAACGCTAGATTGCATATATAAATACAAATATAAGGTTAAATAGATAGATTATTGATTTTGGTTGGAGATGATCTAGAAGTTTAAATCCAACGCCCTGTATACTAGGATAGTACTTGCTCTGGGATCATTTTCTAATAGATTTGAAAGATATGTGTTTTATTTCTCTGTCGAATGAGAAAAACAAAAACAAAACTCCAGTGGAGATTTGAGAGGGTAACTTGAAGAGTTAATCATGTTATCAATATATTTCAGTAAGTAAGTGCCTCTCACAGAAACTATCCTTGCAGCCTTTCTTTCATCTTAAATCAAAGATGAGTGAATATATAATATAAATAAAAATAAAAATATATGTCAAGAGACTTGGTCTAAAAATAACAATCCTACAATTCTCTCCTTTACAACAAATAGCCATATTGCCAGCTTTTCAGCAGTGTAAATATTGTTTTTCAATATTTCTATTAATAGTTTCTGTAAATTTAGTAATACATTTTTGCAATATTTAAGAACTTGTTTGTTAGAGATATATGCTTTTTGACTTTTACTGTGATGAAGTTCATCAACAATGTATTGTTTAGTGGGGGCTTACCCCAATGATTGAAAGGCTAAGGAATTTGAAACTGTTAATAGAGAAGCAGAAAATTGTGTAAATTATTAGATAATTGACAGTATCAAATGGCTGGTTCAAGCTGGCTGACATGCCCAATTCTAATTCCTGGAATATAATCTCAAATTCAATTACTTCAACAGTAAATCTTTATATTTTGCAATCAATGTGTTTACCCTTCAATGCTAGGATCTCATAATACGAAGAAAATGTTTATAATTTTAGCAAAAATACATCTAGACTGGGTAAAATTAACAAAATGTTCCAAAACATAACACATAATGGAAAATGTTAAGACTTTTTCACAATCAAATTTATTTTGAATTGATCCAGATAAATAATAAATAATAATAATTAAATCATAGATTTGAAACATCAAAAAGTAAATACATAAATAAATGTTATTCACTTACTATTGTTTGCTAAAAGACAAAAATATGATGAGTAGCAATATTCTATATTTCTAAAAAAAACAAGGAAAAGAAAAAAAAATTCTTCACAGCAGTTTTACATTATATTATCCATATGTTTTTAAAAACATACACACACACACACACACACACATTCACACAAGACTTACACATTTGGAGTATACACCCTGAATTTGATCATTTCTTGGCAATCACATCTACATTTATTTCAGCAAAGCAACCCAAAATAAAGTTTGTTGTTTCTGTAGCAAGCATCTCAAAATCAATGTACGTTTTCCTGAAGTCAAGAAAACGTGACCAGGAGAAAACCCCACTCTGATCAGATATTCTGAATCTTTAATTTAATGGTAGCTCCATCTCATATGTTAGATAATTTATGTTAATAGCACAGGTTTCCAGGCTTTCAGGTCCTTCAAAACACTGAAGGGATCCCCTTCTAATTCTGTAACCCACCCTCCTTCTATGCTAACTATAAGATTTTGAAATCCAGTCCTTTCTTCTGAGCATCTGGCATAAATCTCCCTCAGACATGAAGAAGGAGGGGCAAATTCTGTGGTCTGCATGAGAACAGCCTGGCAGCTGCCACTTTAATCCCTTGACAATGCAAAAATTTCTTCAAGGAGGGAATCCCACTTAACATGCAAACAGGCTTGAAACATTTGGTCTTTTCCATTTTAGTGATATTAATTAGAATGAAACAAAACAACATCTTTTACTTTTCTTTTTCTGAAGAAACAGTTAAAATTACAGAAAAAAAATTTTGTTGTCAGCTTCTAGATTTACATGGTAAATTTGGAATTGCATTTCATATTTACAGAAATCAATATCTCATATACTGGTGACTTTGAAAATACCATATATTAATAGCTTGCTAAAAACTTTAAAAAATTTTTTACTAGAGATCCTGTATGTACTATGGGATTAGGAAATAGGAGAGGTGTCATGGATGGACATAGATAATTTCTACCATATTACATTTGTGCTCTTATTTATTTATTTTTATTCTTGAAGCATCCAATAGCATTTATCAGATGATCCTCACTGTCAGGGCACTAACCTGGTCCATCCTTGTGATTCTAGGTAAAACTCCATTTGCTAGAAACTTTCTATAACTTGCTTCCCCCAAATTACAGATGTTTGTCTTTTTATGACATATTCCATGTCTCCAATCTTCCTTAGTAACACATTCCAGCAAATCACAAGCCATAAGCCATAAAGTGATGCTACTAAGTGAAGATTCACAGAGAGAAAGTCGAAAACTGTTTCCCATTTATTGCCTGGCATCCACTCCAAATGTGGCTGAATTATTTTATTCCTTCATATGGTCAGCACCCCTTGGTTGACTGACCACCATCCAAATTAGAGATGAGCCTGTTCTGAAATCACTCTGGGTCGACTCTTTGTCTTTGTTGGAAAAAATCCTGGAAAAAAATGAGCATTTCTAGCTCCTTCTTTGTATTTCAAATATGTTAAATAGAGTTGTAATTATGTCTCAGTTTAACTTTAACTTATGACTTCAGAGACAATGTTGGGATGATTAAAATCTCATTAGAATTACCATTAAAAAAACCATTTAATTACAAATCTCATTGTTATTTTATATTCTACTCAGTACTTCTCAGAGTAATAACAGGTGCTATACATATTTACCATCACATCATCAGTTACTATTTTAAGTGCTTTACAAATATTAATTGTGTCACAAAATTTGGGCACCTTCTCAGAGTTCCTTAATCATGTCCTCTTGAGGTCAGAGCCCTACTTGTGTTGGGTCTTCTCTCCACTTTCAGACTTGGATGAACTCTCAGCAAGATTTCTCAAGGAAACACCAAAGGCTGGATGCCAACATGGAATTGCCATGGAGCCATGTGTACATTGGGTCAACTTTGAGCAAAAGGAAACAAGAGATGAAGAATCATGAAAATAACTTCCCTCTCCTTTGTTTTTTCCCTGACTGTTCCTTCTTGCAGCCCTCCTAGTTAACTGCCATGTACAGAGCGAAAATGCCTTCCAGGAGATCTTTTGTATCTCTAGGTGGATTTCTCTGAAATTGTACCCAGATTCATAAATATAACATTTTAGCTTTTTCATTACCTTAGTTTCCTTTTTATTTCATTCTTACTGCCCTGGCAAGAACCAAAAAAATGAAACATAAACTCCTTAAATCTTTCCTCAGGCTCTCTTTTCTAAGAATAAGGTACTCACTTAGTCTTCAGAAAAAAATCCTACAGAGTAGGTACTATGATTTTGTCCATTATACAGATTAAAAAGCTGAAACATAATAAGATTAAGTAACTTACTCAAGTTAAAACAGCTAGTCAATGCCAGGCCATGACAGAAACATAGGCATTTTGGGTTCAAAGTTTATGCTCTTAAACCAACATTATATGAGATTCTGGATCAGGAAACCAGCTTGGAGCCAAACCTCTATGTCAGCTTTTTCTCCACAAGCACAGGGAATGATTGGCAGAAATAAAAAAAAAAAAAAAAATTGGACATAGTTGTCTTGGATCCTGGACAATGCCACAGACAATGTGACAATTGACAATGCCACATTAGATCTGCTATCTAGTTGAAATATCATTGCTAAGGGGTGTCTGCTAGCTCATTGCTTCCATAGCTACACAGCAAGAGAGTGGGATTTTTAATACTATTGGTGTCAGAATATTCTAGAATTACAAGGCAGTGAGGTGAATAAATATATTCTGGGTCACTATATTCTTTTGAATAAACCTCTGGAAAAAAAATCTATATCTACATATATCTATATATTCTTTATGTAATAACTTAAAGCAAAATATACTTTTATTTAATTTTAAATAATAAATCTATCTACAATTTAGGACTAAACATTTATTATTGATTCTCCTCATCAATTTTCAACTAGATTTTTTATACTTAAACTTTTCTTTTAAAAACCAAACCTAATAAATCCTCAAATTAATATAGCAGTGGGCTCCCATTGACCAAGCCTAAAATGCAGTTATCATAATAAAATTATAAAATAGAAAAGTAGATACTTGGTTGGGAAAGCACAAAATTAATATTTGCTTGCTATGGTTTACAACTTGCAATGTCAACATTAACAAGTTGGGAAACCTAAGCATTTATTCCTAGTAATATTTTCTCACTTACGTACAATAATAAATCTGACAATCTACTTATTATTGCAAAGTGGACTATGGTCTGCCTCAAGCACATATAAACCATTCCATTCATTCCAAAAAATCAATTATGGTTGGTCCAGGAAATTTTAAGGAGTCTCGAAATCAAGTTCAATTTTTTATGAATTCAAATTCCAAACTCTGTATTCTTCAGACCCATAATCTAAATATTATTTTTTGAATCCTCAACCCTATACTTCCCAAATTCAAACCATCAGATTTTTACCAATCCTTCTTTTACAACATATTCTCAGTTTTAATATTTTTTTCCATTCTCATAGCTTCAAAGCTGGAGCACACTCTATTTTCTGGTTGTAATTCAACCAATATGATCCTGCACATTGTAGACACTGTACTGCATTGCAGAATTTTAGGGAGAAGCATTTCCATAAATTACATGTGAATTTCATCCTCTCCCCCAAGTCCTGATGAAATTCACATTCCCCTGCAATCACAATTCTTCATTTGATCAAGAATATCTCTTCACATCCAACTGGCTTAATCAAAATTTTTAAATTGTTTTCACATGCTACCCTTCCCATATAGAACACTATTCTTCTGTTTATCTTCAGAATCTATCACAAATCCTTCAATAAAGAGTGAAATCCATAGACAGAGTGATGTAATTGGTATATTCATTTGAATTTTTGGGGGGAGTATAATTTGGGGTGTTCCTTAGGTATACATATTTTTCATTCTACCAAATTGTAATAAGTATAATGTATTAGTTAGGGTTCTCTAAAGAAATATAACAGCATGTGTGTGTGTGTTTGTTTGTGTGTGTGTGTGTGTGTGTGTGTGTGTGTAGAAAGAGAGAAATTTAGTATGAACATACCTCACTTTATTACACTTTGTCGATACTGTACATTTTACAAATTAAATGTGCTTTATTATATTTTGCAGATATTGCACTATTTACAAATTGAATGTTTGTAAACCCTACCTTGAGCAAGTCTATCAGCACCATTTTTCCAACAGCATGTGCTTACTTTATGTCACATTTTAGTAATTTTCACAATATTTCAAACTGTTTAATTATTATTATATCTCCTATGGTTATCTGTGATCAGTAATCTTTGATGTTACTATTGTGATTATTTTGGGGTGTCACGAACCACACCTATATAAGACAATGAACTTAAGAAATACATGCTGTGTGTATTCTGACTATTCACCAACTGGCCCTTCCCCTCTCTCTCCCTCTCCTTGGGCCTCCCTGTTCCCTAAGACACAACAATACTGAAATTAGGCCAATTTCAGCTGAAGTGAAAAGAAGAGTCACCGGTCTCTCATTTTAAATTAAAAACTATAAACAATTAAGCTTAGAGAGGAAGGCATGTCAAAAGCTGAGATAAGCTGAAAGCTAGGCCTGTTGTACCAAACAACCAAGTTCTAAATGCAAAGGAAAAGTTCTTGAAGGAAATTAAAGGAAATACACAGATAATAAAAAAGTGAAACAGCCTTATTATTGACATGGAGAATGTTTTAGTAGTCTGGAAAGAAGATCAAACGAACTATAACATTCCCTCAAGCCAAAGCCTTATTTAAAGTAAGGCCCTAACTCTCTTCAATTCTATGAAGGATGAGAGCACTAAGGAAGCTGCAGAAAGAAAGTTTTAAGCTAGCAGAGGGCTTATTCATTAGTTTTAAGGAAAGAAGACATTTTCATAACAGAAAAGTGCAAGGAGAAACAAGAAGTGCTGATGGAGAAGCTACAGTAAGTCATCCAGAAGATCTAGCTAAGACTGATGAAGGTGGCTATATACTAAACAGATTTTCAATGTAGATGAAACAGCCTTATTTTGGAAGAAGATGACATCTAGGACTTTCATAGGTAAAGAGCAGAATTCAATGCCTCAAAAGAGAGGCTGACTCTCGTGTGAGGGGATAATCCAGCTAGTGTCTTAAAGTTGAAGCCAATACTCATTTACCATTTGAAAATCCTAGAGTGCTTAAGAATTATGCTAAATCTACTCTGCCTGTGCTCTGTAAATGGAACAACAAATTCAGGATGGCAACGCATCTGTTTATAGAATGGTTTAGTGAGTATTTCAAGCTCACTATTGAGACCTCCTGCTCAGAAGAAAGATTCCTCTCAAAATGTTACTATGTATTGACAATGTACCTAGTCACCCAAGAGCTCCTATGGAGATATACAAGGATATTAATGCTGTTTTCAGGCCTGTTGGCATAACATCCATTCTTCAGCCTGTGTTGAAGGAGTAATTTTAACTTTCAAGTGTTATTATTTAAGAAATACATTTCATAAGGCTATAACTTCTATAGACAGTGATTCTTCTGATAGATCTGGGTAAAGTAAATTGAAAACCTGAAAAAATTCACAAATCTTGACACCATTAAGACCTTTCATGATTCATGAAAGGTGAAAATATCAACAGTAACAGAAGTTTGGAAAAAATTGAGTCCAAGCCTCATAGATGACTTTGAGGGGTTGAAGACTTCAGTGAAGGGAGGAATGACAGATGTGGTGGAAATAGCAACAGAACTGGAATTACAAGCAGAGCCTGAGGATGTGACTGAATGAATTGCTGCAAACTTCTGATAGAACTTGAACAAATGAGGAGTTACCTCTTATGGATCAGCAATGAAATTGGTTTCTTGAGATGGAATTTATTCCTGGTGAAGATGCCTTAAACATAGTTGAACTGAAAACAGAGGATTTAGAATATTAAATAAACTTAGTTGATAAAAGAGTGACATAGTTTCAGAGAATTGACTCCAATTTTGAAAGTTTTACTGTGGATAAAATGCTATCAAAGAGCATCCCATGCTACAGAGAATCTTTTGGGAAAAGAAGAATCAGTGAGGCAAACTCCATGTTACCTTATTTTAAGAAATCACCTTCAGCAACCACAACCCTGATGAGCCAGCAGCCATCCACATTAAGACAAAATCAAAAACCAGCAAAAGGAACTCAATAAAGCCTTAAATGATTTTTAGCATTTTTCACAATATTTTAACAGTTATGTACATTGGTTTTCTTAGACCTAATGCTATTGTACACTTAAAAGAATATAGTGTAAACATAACCTTTGTATGCACCAGGAAATGAAAAAATTCACATGACTTGATTTATTGCAATATTCTCTTTGTTGTGATGGTCTGGAACCAAACCTACAATATCTCTGAGTATGGCTGTGTAAGAAATAGCCTCATGCAATTATGCTGACTGATGAGTCCAAAATCTCCTTTGTGGGTCAACAGACTGCAGACCCAAGCAAACCAATGGCTCAGATGAAGTCTAATGCAGCCTTCTGCAGAATTCCCCCTTGCTGAGACAGGCCAGTATTTTTGTTCTATTTTGGCCTTTGCCTGATTAGATGAGGCCCACTCACATGATGGAGCATAATCAGATTTAGTCAAATTTGACTGATGTATAGGTTAATCTCATCCATGTATAGATTAATATCATCCAAAACATCCTTCACATTGACATATAAAATTAATCATCACACATAATGATGGTGTCTTTGCTGTTTTTTTAAATATTTTTGCCTAGGTAACAGTAGGAAGCACTCACATTATTTAACAGTTGATTGTGAGCAAACTATTAATAGGTGGCAAAGCTCACAGTATGTGCTGCAGGTATCTGAGAAATAAATTAGGCCAGCAAAAATAATTTTTCATGGCATAATAAAAATATAATGGATTCATAAAAATTAATTTTTGATATTGTTTTTTATATGATATATCCTCAAAAATCAATGGGACTCAAAAGCAATTTATGCTTCAAAAGTTTCTTGAGCTCAGTACCACATTTTTAAAATAAATTCTTGATAATTTGCAATACAGGGTGGAGGTGAAGCTCAGAACAGAAGCAGATTGCTTGAGATTAATATGGTTTGATCCATTACAAGCTTGGTTATTTTACACAAGGCACTCTGTTTCTCAATTTATTTAGCTATAAAATAATATTAATAGAACCTTCTGTATAGCCAATTAGAAGAATTTGTAAAGTGCTTAGAAGAGTATCTGGCTATTACTAAGTGCTGTATGTGTTTTCTAAATTAAAAATAAATAAATAAAATAACTGTCTTGCATTAAGCAGAGTTTTCTTCACCTGCTGTGAATTGACTATAAAATCAGAGCAATCATTAAATTTTTCAAATTCACTTAAACTATTTTTTTAATTTCAGAATATTATGGGGATACAGATATTTTGGTTACATGTAATGCCTTTGCCTCACCCAAGCCAGGTCTAGAAGCGTCCCCTTCTCCCATACAGTGAGCCCCATGTCCATTAGTTGTGAGTTTACTCCATAACCTGACCAGCACTCAAAGAATATTACTACCATGTGAGCACCTTAGTGTTGATCAGTTAGTACCAGCGAGTACATGTGGTGCTTGTACATTTTCCATTCTTGTAATACTTCACTTCAAAGGATGGGCTCAAGCTCTATGCAAGATAATATAAGAGGTGCTAGATCACCATTGTTTTTTGCAATTGAGTAGTATTCCATGGTACACATATTCCACATCTTATTAATCCACTCATGTATTGATGGGCACCTGGGTTGTTTCCAGATCTTTGCAATTGTGAATCGTACTGCCGTAAACATTCGAGTGCAGATGTCTTTATTATGGAATGTCTTTTGTTCCTTTGGGTAGATGTCTAGTAGTGCAATTGCTGGATCAAATGGTATTTCTATTTTTAGATCTTTGAGGTATCTCCAAATTACTTTCCACAGGAGTTTTACTAATTTGCAGTCCCACCAGCAGTATAAGAGTGTTCCTATCTCTCCACATCCACACCAGCATTTGTTGTTTTGGAACTTTTTGATAAAGGCCATTCTCACTGGATTTAGGTGATATCTCACTTAAACTTTTCACTTAAGTCAAAATAATGAGCTTGAAAGTGGATGACATATTTTCTTTAATTGTCAGACTTATTTGTATGAGTAGGATAATGCTAGCTCTCATAGAGAAATAAAGTTTTCTGTGTCTTTAAGACACTTGAATGCACACACATTGAGCAGATAGTCTAATCTCTTTGGTAAGGGAAGAGTCAGAAAATTCAGTGAAATGGAGGTAGTGGGAGTTAATTTAGATGTTTGACATCGTGAACACAAATGATTTATTACAGTTTTTCATTTTCAGTTTTCATCCAGTGGATGTCTTGATATATAAGCCCATATTCATGGAAAATATTCCCAGCGGGAGAGGGTATGGTAAAATTGGATAATATCTTCTTTTGCTGTGTTTGATATTCTATTGAATTATAATACTCAATATCTATTTTATTAAAGACCATACATGCTATTTATGTATTCTGTAACACATTATGTAACACATTTATGTGCTCTAGGATAAATAACAAACATGCCAAGCATTAAGTCTTATCATTGTATGATTCTACCCTAAGGATTTTGAGATGTTTTAAAATTTGAATATTTTTCCTGGAATTTTTATATCAAATGTACTCTTTAAATTAACTCCTACAGATAAATCAGATCTACTGTGCTGGGTCAAGAGGTAAGAAAGCACATACCAATCTCCTTAGGTTTAGGTGGATAGGCACAAGTTTACTAACAGAAGAGATTCATGTGACTTCATTATTGCAGTTGCATTCAACCTCTGCTTGATCAGCAATAGATGTTGATGTCTGTTTCTAATTGCTGACTGGCTCTCCAGCTCTTGTACTGCAAGAGATTGGGTCAAAATGACCTAGGAGAATAAAAACGTAATAGTAAGAAAGTTCAGCATTTCCACACAAGCATATCTTCACCATGTTTATGTCAGAGACTTAGGGTCTGATTCTTTACCAAGTAGAAAATGTAGGGATGTCTCAACACACAGAAATAAGAAAAAAGATCATAAAGGCATGGTGTTAGACTTGAAAAACTGTATTATTTTTTTTTAATGTAGAGGGAAAAAATGTAAAGAAGCTACCATTCCATACCCATGGAATACATGAGAATGCTGTAACCCTAACATGTTCCTAGGCAAGCATACATGGCCATGAAAGGTGAGGATTGTTCAGGCAATAGCTAATGGGAATGATTCTACTCTTTCCTTACTATTGAGAGAAATTTAAATCACATATTTAATAGCAATTCAAAATAGCTTTTTATGTTTGCTATGACTCCTTTTACCTATGGTTTGGAAATGTAATTTTGTAGAATTTCTACCTTGTTTTGAGATATGCAGATTTTAAATACATCCTTATTTTAATTTGTTTAATTTGTGGTTAAAAAGTCCTTTCCCATTTCAAGGTATAGATTATTTATTCAACAGTTTTGCAGATAGGTACATGGTTTTATATTTTACATTTAAATCTATTATTTATTTTGGTGTAAATAGTGAAGAAACTGTAAAAATTTATTTTAGTATTATTTATTGAATGACCCAACCTATCTTTACTAATTTTAAATATGACTTTTAAAATGCATTAAATCTCTATTATACCAGATCTAATATCAATCAATTTCTATGTCACTTCCACACTGCTTTTTGATTGCACATTGACTTTACTGCACATTGACCATTGATAGAGCCAAGCCCTATATTTTTATTTTTCTATTATTTTCCTATCCATTTCCTTATATGTATTCCTAGAGATGTCATTTTGAGTCATTATTTTCATAATATTAAATGTTTCAAAGTGTTAAAAAAAAGAATTTAGGGAATTTAGTTGAGTTTTAGTGCATAGCACTTATAGATTAATTTAGGGAGAATTGACAAATTTCATAATTTTCCTATTCAAGAACAAAATATATCTCTTCATTTCTTTCTTTTTTTTTTTCTTTTTTTTTTTTTTTTTGGAGACAGAGTCTCACTCTGTTGCCCAGGCTAGCATGAATGCCGTGGCGTCAGCCTAGCTCACAGCAACCTCAAACTCCTGGGCTCAAGCAATCCTCCTGCCTCAGCCTCCCAAGTAGCTGGGACTACAGGCATGCGCCACCATGCCTGGTTAATTTTTTCTATATATATATTTAGCTGGCCAGATAATTTCTTTCTATTTTTAGTAGAGATGGGGGTCTCCTCTTGCTCAGGCTGGTCTCGAACTCCTGAGCTCAAATGATCCGCCCACCTCGGCCTCCCAGAGTGCTAGGATTACAGGCGTGAGCCACTGCACCCAGCCGCTTCATTTCTTATAATCTGTCCTATAATAGGTTTCTATTCTATTATTATATTATAATAGGAATCTATAAACATTATTGAGTCTAATCTATTAAATGTTTCCCATATTTCAAAATATACTGAAGTATTAGAAATATTGAAATCTTTTTTAGTTTTTTAATGAAATATATCATAATTATTCCATTGTTCCAATTACTGGGTATTGGTTGATTATATTGTACTATCGCATATCCAGCTGAGTAGATGACCAGGGGCCAACTGAAATGGCAGCTGTTCATTTTACAGAAATGAGAAAGCTGATATCCACAAAAAAACCTATAAATTTTCCATTTTATTCCTGTTATTGGCTTCTAGTTTTATACTACTGTGGTCAGAAAAGATACTTAATATGACTTAATTCTTCTTAATTAAATCTTCTTAATTATGTTAAGATTATTTTGTGGCCTAACATATGATCTTTTCTGGAGAATGTTCTGTAATTCCTTGAAACGAATGTGTATTCTGTTGCTCTTGGATAAATAGTCTGCTTATATCTGTTAGGTCCATTTGATCTACAGTGTAGTTCAATTACACTGTTTCCCTATCTATTTTCTGTCTGGATCATCTGTCATTTGTTGAAAGCAGGGCACTGAAATCCCCTATATATTGTCTATTTCTTCCTTTAGTTCTATTAATATTTGCTTTATATGTCTAGGTGCCCTGATGTTAGGTGCATATATATTTAAAATTGTTATATCCTTTTGATTAATGGACTTCTTTACCATTATATAATTACCTTCTTTGTTCCCTGTGGCAGTTTTTGACTTAAAGTCTATTTTGTTTGATATAGGTATAGTCATACTACTTTCTTTTCATAATCGTTTACCTAGACTATCTCTTACCAGCGTATGTGTGTCCTTAAAGCTAAAGTAAATCTCTCGTAGGTAGCATATAGTTGGATTTTATTTATTTATGCATTCTGCCATTCTATGTCTTTTGAATGGAAAATTTAGTCCATTTACATATTTATAGGTAAGGGTGTACAGTTATCCCTCAGTATCCACAGGGGATTGGTTCTAGTGCCCTCTGGAGATACCAAAATCATTGATGCTCAAGTCCCTTACATTAAATGGCATAGTATTTGCATAGAACCTATGCACATCCTCTCATATAATTTAAATCATCTCTAGATTACTTATAATATTTAATAGAGTGTAAATGTTATATAAATAGTTGTTATACTGTGTTATTTTATGTTGTTTTTATTGTTGTATTGTTATTTTTTATTGTTTTTATGAAGTATTTTTAAATTCACAGTTGGTTGAATTTGCAGATGTGAAACTGGTGGATCTAGAAGGCTGTACTCCTGTCACTTTTTTAACTGATTTCTGGCTGTTTTGTAGCTTTTCCTTTCATTTTTCCTCTCTTGCATTCTTCCTTTGTGAATAGATCATATTCTCTAATGATATGCTTTGATTTCTCTCTCTTTCTCTTTTATATATTTACTAGTTTTTTTGTGGTTATGATGAAGATTACACAAAATATCTTATAACAGTATATTTTCAAGCTGATAATACCTTAACTTCAACTACATAAAAATACTCTACATTTTAATTTCTCCTCCACAATATTTTATTATTGATGTCACAATTTTTATTTTTATGTATTGTCCATCCATTAACAAATTTATTATAGTTATAGTTATTTTTATTACTTTTGTCTTTTAACTTTTATTCTAAAAAGGTAAAAGTGATTTATGAATCACCATTACAGGATTAGAGTATTCTAAACTTGACTATATTCTCACATTCACAGTGAGTTTTATGTTTTATGTGTTTTCATATTATTAGTCAGCATCCTTTTGTTTCAAGTTGAAGAATTCCCTTTAGCATTTCTTGTAAGACAGGTATAATGGTGATGAACTCCCATAGGTTTTGTTTTTCTGGTAAAGTCCTTATCTCTTCTTCATTTCTGAAGGATAGCCTTGCTAAGTATAGTATTCTTGATTGACAATTTTTTTCTTTAGGCACTTTGAATATATTATCACATTCTCTCCTGTCCTGAAATATTTCTGCTGAGGAATATTTATTTCCACTTCCAGATTTGGGAAGTTTTTTCTTATTATTTTGTTAAATAAGCTCACTGCCCCTTTCTCTTTTTCCATTCCTTCTGGGATTTTTATGATGCACATATTTCTTCCCTTGATGGTTTCTAATAGGTCCTGTAGGCATTCTTCACTCTTTTTCATTCTTTTTTCTTTGTTTCTTTGACTGGGTAATTTAAAATGACTTGTCCATAAGTTCATTGATTCTTTCTTCTGCTTGATCAAATCTGCTGTTGAAGCTGACTTTGAAAATTTTTAGTGTGCTCATTGTGTTCTTCAGCTCTAGAATTTCTGTTTGGTCTTTCTTGTTGTTGTTGTTCTATCTCTTTGTTGAACTTCAAATTTTGTTCATATATTGCTTTCCTAATTTCATTTAGTTATCTGTCTTTCTTCTCTTGTAGCCATTGATCTCCTATAAGAAAATTATTTTGAATTGTTTGTCAATTCATTCATGAGTCTCTATTTCTTTAGGGTTGGCCACTGAAACCTTATTTTGTTTCTTTGGTGGTATCATTTTTGCCTGATTATTTGTGATCTTTATGACTCTGCACTAGTGTCCATGATTTTGAAGAAGTAAACATCTCTGACAGTCTTTACAGACTGGCTTCAGCAGGAAAAGCCCTTCACTGGCCAGCCCATATGGGAATCCTGGTCAGGCCATCTGCTGGAGGCCTAGGAGTAATATTGCTGACATAGTATGGCCTGGTGCTTAGATCAGGGGATGAGTTGTCCTGGTACTTAGATTCATATGTGTTGGCCTAATGCTTTGCTCCATGATGTCAGGCACTGATTCTGGTTTGACTGAGGTGGGATTGAAGATTGGATCTGCTAATGCAGGCCTGGCTTTTGGGTCCAAGAGGTGGGTCTATTGCCTAGAACCATGAATAAGGCCTGGAGACAGTCCCCAGGGCAGGCCTGGAGTGTGGAGGTGGACCTGGAGCCCGGGTTCATGTGGGTTGGCCTGGCAACAGATTCTACTAGCCTGAGCCCATGGGGGCCACCCTGAAGCCTGTGGATAAGGAAGTTTGGCTGACACTATAGTGGGCCTTGAATCTGAGTCCACAGAGTTGAGCTAAAGGTCTAGGACCGTAGGAACCAGCCTAATGCTAGGGACAGTCTGAAGCCTAGAGTAGGCCTTGATCTTGTCTCTGTGAAACCTGGAG
This sequence comes from Eulemur rufifrons, assembly GCF_041146395.1. Lineage (NCBI taxonomy): Eukaryota > Metazoa > Chordata > Mammalia > Primates > Lemuridae > Eulemur > Eulemur rufifrons. The sequence continues at coordinate 37,836,549 of NC_090989.1, forward strand.
CCTCGAGTCATGTGGACCAGGTTGGTGCCAGGTTTTAGTGGGGTAGGTCTGATGCTAGGGGTAGGTCTGATGCTAGGAGTCCAAGGCAAAGTCAGATATTCATTTCACTCTTCTTCCTTAATATGGAGGGTATCTCTCTCCATGCTACACTGCCTGGGCTTTGAGGGAGTGGTGATGTAGGCAATGTGAAACTGTCTTTCCTACCCCTTCAATGCATCTTTTCTTATTTTTATATTATGCCCGTATGCTGTAATATCTCAACTAAATTCTTTAGCTCTTATAAACATATTTTTGTGCATGGACAGTTGTTGAAATTGATATTTCTGAGAAAAAATGAGTGATGAAAAGTCTTATTCTGCCATCTTGTTGTTGTGCTTTTGCCCATTTTTTAATTGTTTAGTTGTCATTGTTGAGTTGTAAAAGTTCTTGATATGTTTTAGACCTTATAGTTTTATCCAATATATGATATGCAAATATTTTCTTCCATTCTGTGGGTATTAAATTCATTCTCCTGATAGTGTCTTTTGATGCAAAAAAATAAAAATTTTTTTTTTTTAATTTTGATGAAGAAGTCCAATTTAATTTTTCTTGTGTTGCTCTGCATATTTAGTGTCATATTTAAGAAACTATCCAAGATCATGATTATTTTCTTCTATATTTTCTACTAGCTTTTACAGATTTAGCTTTTAAACTTGGGTCTGCTCTATTTTAAATTAAATTTTGTAACTGGTCCTATGTTTTTAATATAGAGTATGCTTTGTATTTATAACCCCAAGTGATCATTTCCGATTAGCTGAGCTAGGTCACATTCTTTACCTTGCTACCATCTCTCAACCCCAATAAACATCTCGGACACTAGTCATGTAGGGTATATTGCTTTTTGTAACTTCTGAGGTAGGACTTGACTTTCATCAAAACTTACGCTAGGCGGATTCCTTAAACATGAGAAAGAGGTTCAGACTGCTTGTATCTACCAACAGCCAATGGCACATAGGACTTAAACTTGAGGAGTGAAATCTTTGAAAGACTTGACAGAGGATGGTGAATTAGAAATGCAGAATGATTTATTTTTTGTTTCTTATAAGATGGGAGAAAAAGAAGGAATAATTCAAGTTTTGTTAGAAGTCAGAAGTGGAGGTAATCCACAGTGTAGATTGTGGAAGGTCTAGAAGAAGAGAAGAAAAGAGAAGAGAAGAGAAGAGAAGAGAAGAGAAGAGAAGAGAAGAGAAGAGAAGAGAGAAGAAGAAAAGAAAATAAAAGAAATCGGTGCATCCATGTATACTGTTGTAGGTTTAGTGGCAGAAAATTGAGAAAGTTCCTATCCATTGACTTGTATTTTCTCTCTAAAGGAAGAAGCAACATCTTCTATTAATAGTGCATGTAAGTGTGAAAGCTGGTAGGAAAGACTGTTGATAAGAAGATAGCTATTGCAATAGCAATTTTATTACAAATAGAGAAAATAAGATTGCTAGAAAATGTTGAGGTTGGAAAGGATTAGTAATCATAACTTGAGTGGTGCTCCTCTGTGAATTTCTCTTCTGCATCATTCATTTGCTGAGACACAAGTGTGAAGAAGGCAGATCTTCAAGCTTTTCCAAATTATGAAGACAGACAGCCAAAGGAGTCCTTCCATTCACTTAATGATCACTTATTGAACATCTATGTCATGTCAGAAACTGAGGCACTGAGAATGCAATGTTTCTAAAATGTCTGCCTTGTTGGAGTTTACAAAGATACTTATTAAACAGTGAACAAGAAGTTGTTAATTTTATGAGGAAGGAAGTGAAGATAGGAAAGAGGTAGTGCATCCTTAATGGAAGAGAATTTCTGAAGAAGGAGGTAAAAGTTTCCGGTGAGAATAGTGAGGAAGGAATGTGGGTGAAGGGGAATGCAGTGAATGAGGAGGACTGACCTAGAGATCAGAAGAAGAGAAAAAAGAAAAGAAGAGGTAAAAGATAATTGAACATAATGATGTGAATTTTAATGAGGTAAGAATTTTATTAGAAATCATCATTAACACTATGATTATGTAACAATCATCATGGAGCTACAATGGAAAGGAAAAAAAAAATGACATGATCCTGCTTCCTCCTAACCATCAAGAAGTGAGTTCAAAAGAGAAAGGTGCAGAAGTGGCATCCTCAATGAAGAGCTGAGTTTAAGCTAAGAGGAATGGAAGGAAAATTGCTGGCACATAATTTGTTACGCTTGGTTAAATTTAGTCCCAATGTTTTCTTGGACATGAGTGAATATTGAGCCCATGGTCAGAGGACATTATTTCAACCTGACTGAGATGGTGTTTGGCAAGCAACAGAGGTTCTATGCAAGATTTATCTGGCTGGTACTGCATTAGCCTCTGGTCCACCAGGTTTTGTGTGGAAATGGGCAAAATAGACTCATACAGTTGAGGATCACACAACAATCAATTCTTGCTCTGATACTCGGCTTACAAAGCAATATTCTAATAAAGTAGCTTCTCATACAGCTTGCCTACAGGGAGAGAATATGCTTGGAAAATGAATGTGAATGTCTAATCTTCATATAATTATATTTCTTACTATAAATTAATATATATATATATATATTGGTTTTTTACATTAGTCTTTTGTGAATATTGTCAGAATAAATCAGAAACCCTATAGTGTTCATTTCTGGAACACTGAAAGATTCAGGCATGGCTAGGTTATGAGCCAACTCTGGATTTACTTTCATTACTGAAAATAACTCTATTAACACTGAATATATCTATATCTTGAAAACGTCTATTATAGAAATACCTCCATTACCCTGAAAATAAATTATGTGTGTCTTGCCTACCAATCTGTGGTGTTTGGAAGGCAGAAGTGATGTCTTATTTTGTTCTATATTCACAGCATCTAAAGCAGTGTCTGGTATGTGTTAGGCAAATATTTAATAGTTTTTGAAATGAATTGAACAGTTATTCAAATGTTGACATTGCAGGAAAATAAAGTCCTTTTTCATTGAATAAGATTATAATATTCATAGAGTCTAACAATTACTTTCTTTGGAATCTATATAGCAGGTTTTCCTACATGGAAGAATGCACTGTGTTGTAGGGCTATGTGGCAGATTATATTGCTTAGAAGGTCTCTGTGGCAGGTTGCGCCAAGTGGCTGATAGTACAACATGTTAAACAATATGGCAGATCTACATGACAGATTGTGTCATTAGTCCTTTTGCAGGATGGAGGCTTTGGATTTATGAAATAGCTTGGCCTCTTGCCCCTTAAAATGGTGTGGTGTGGGTGGGCATGATGACAACTTGCCCAGTTACCTCAGTGGATAGCCTAAAGCTTTTGTTGTTGTTGTTGTTGTTGTTGTTGTTTTATGGCAGGTTTGAATAGCAGGTTTAGTGCAGATTTTGTTTAAAACTGTCTGATCTTATGTAGTATGTGTTTAGAACAGAACACTTAATATATGAATGACTTTGATAACTCAAGCAGCAAACACTAAAAATGTTCAATATTTTGGGCTTTTCATCTGTGTTGTAGCAAATGACCACTCTTCATGACAAAAAAAGATATTTGTGAGGGGCCTTTTCAGATAAAAACACTTTTTTTTCCTGAGTCCAAGTCAACTGTGGAGAGAAAACTGTGGGCATTTTTAAAGTTAATTTATAGATTGTTGAATTTTTTTCTTAGTGTTTATTTCCATCAAGTATTTTAACATATGGTTTCTTAATAAAATGAAGACAAATGCAAAAGTCTATGTAACACAAGAAACTGGGCAGAGAACTAAGATTGTCTTCCTAAAACATAAAGGTACAGAAACTACATGCTGACAGATCTACTCCTCAAGTGTCAAAAAGACAACAAATAGAGTTTTCAGAAGCAGAATTGAGTTTATAATTCTAGGGCTAGAAACATGGAGATCCAAACTTGAGATATAACAAAGAGGGAAAAAAATAAGGAAGAAAGTGTTAGGAACACAAGGAATCAGAGCCAGTGGGACAAGGCAAAGTCAGAACTCAGTAAAGCAGACAAGAATTAGGAGCTCCATCCACTTCATGCCCAATCCTGAGCTAGCATAAATGAGGATTTATAGAAAAAAAAAATCATCATTCCTACCTTCAGAAAAGATATTGTCTGGCTTAGAGGTAAAGGTGAGGGACAAAAATTGAGCCATATGAAACTCTTCAGGGACAACGAAGTACTCATCAATGAAATAATAAAAGTGACTATAAGATGAGCTCAAAGAAGTGATAAAAATATGTGTAAAATGGAGATCAATGTCTAGAGTCAAGATGGCCCAGATCCCTAAGTATAACTGCATAGTATTAGGGCAAAAAGAAGCTTGTCCAGGCTAAACAACTGCTCTTTACACAATTTTGCAAAGTAATCTTTTTGCCATTAGTGAACTCATTTCCTCTGATGTTCTTAGAAAATAGTAAACACAGTGGAATTGGCTGTCTGAACATAGGCAGAGTCAGCTTTCAATAAAATCATTTTGAAGATTTTTAATGATCACCAAATCACCATCATAAAACATCTTTTCCCCTCGTTTTCTAGATGGGGCTATCATGTAGACATAATCCTAAATAAGATGAACTACTCTTATTATATAAATGACAATTTGTCAGTGATTTACGAAATAAGACTTGTGCACTCTTGCTTTAAAACATAAATTTTAGTCTTTGTTATCTTTTTTCTTCACTGTAAATTTCTTTATATTTTCGCCTCTGGAATATTCCTGAATTTGATTTATCCAATATTTTCAAAAACTCATATTAAAGACAAATGAGTGGATACTGGGCATATCTCATAAAACATGTTTGGAGAATAATTTTTGATGGTTAGAAAACCTTTTTGGTCAACTTTGCAATTGGCTTTCAAAGGTCATTTTTTTCAACCCAAATTCAATTAGTCTTATGAAATGTGAGTTAGTCATGTCCATCCAATTCCCAACATATCCTGATCCAGTTGTATGTGGAGCTGGTGACAGGCATGTAGAAAACAACAAATACACCTTTGATTTCCTCCTGCCCATTCCACTTGATGAAGTCCAATTAGTCTGAGAGGAATTTCATCCTCTAGAGAAAATTTCAGTGACTACTGAAGTAAAAGATTATTACCTCTGAGAAGTCACGTTGGGAGAATAATCAGTGTTTATTTGTACTTTAAGGTAGATTTTGGAATGTCCTTTTATTTTGCTTTTTAAAAATCATATATGAATAAAAAATTCATGGTAGAAATTATAACACAAAAATCCTCAAACTCAGAATAAATCATCATTATTAGTTTGTATTTAGTCACTTTAAAATGGCTCTTAATTTTTTTTCTTAAATAACTTTCATGTCTTATACTCAGATATTCTCAGGGATATTACAAAATCACTTAAGTGTGATTTATAGTGTTTTAACATTTTGAGATCGAAAACATTCAAATGAGAAGAAAGCTATAAATAGGCTCATAATATTTTCTGAAGCATGGTCTTTTTTGGTGAAACTTGACTAATGTTAGTATTTTATAATTAAAGCAGTATTTTTGTGATTCATTGAATCAAATACCCCTTTGTAACTATCAATAGGAAGCTATAACTATTAAAAAAAAAAAGCAAAGAGGTCTGTCTGATATGAAACTGCAGAGAATTTTCTAAGTCAAGCTGGTTAAGAAAGTAAAAACAAAGTTTCTTGTTTATGGTTCCACTAAAAGTTTTATACAAGCTGAAAATGGACTCTAATCCTGTGATTGTGCAGTGCACTTGTTTCTCCTTGCCCTCCTGCCCTGCTGAAAACACAAATGGCTGGACAAAAGCCTGAAAACAGGGATCTTATCGCGATGGTCCCTAACTCAGAACTTAGTGTGGTTAGATGATTGAGAAGCACAACATGTTCCACAGATGTGGAGACCGTGTAATTCCGAACTTCCTCCAGGAAAGAATGAGCTTTCATAGGCTGAAACTAAAGCTTTTCTAAGGGTATAAAATAACCATGAATTTCCTATTACTGCGGACAACTATTTCAGATATTCACAGCCAATTTAAGCATGGTGGTTAACAGCTGTTCATAATACTGTTGCCTTATACTACTATGTAGTAAGAGTGAAAGGTAAATTCCTCGTCCTTTTTCTTTTTAAGTTATAACCACGCTATTTTTGTTTAATATCTGCTATACTATTATAGTTTACTTGATTTGTTGAGATTTGAACATTTAGATATACCTTTTATAAAGAATGTGAAGAAACACTACATTCTTTTATAAAAGTTTTAATCTCGCCTCAAAATCGCATTTGTTTTTGTGAATTTCTAGAAATTTAAAACAAATTTTATTATTTACAAAGTTCACAAAATTAGCTTTCCAATTTTGCCTAATTCTGCTAAGAAAAATAATTTTGACACTATAGGTCATTATGGCCAGAGATGCAACCCACATGAATTATGGTATTTGTTCAATTTCATTTTAGTTATTAGCATTAATAGAATCTTAGTTCAAAAAGAAAAGTTAATACAATTGAAAGGGAAGTACTTTTATACATTCTGTTAAAAAGTTTATTGTTTCAAAATGTATACTATTTTGAATGTCTACATCCAAACTCTTTCTTTTGATGCAGAAGGAATTTTACAATAAGTATACTAAGTTCTAGTAATATTTAGATCTGTGAAATTGGCTTCAATTTAAGAAATTTCAATGCCATAGATAATAATTCTTGGATATAATGTTTCATACATTTTATTCAATAAGTATTGGCAGAAGATGATGATGAATGCTAGTTATAACTCTAATGTGAATTTCTAGAAATAGAAATTATACAATACCAGTATCAATACAAGTATTTTGTTCTCTTTGAACACATTTATCTTTCAATGTGGAAATGAATTTCCTTGGTTTCAGGGGACAATTTGTACCCATGGTGACTGTGCATTGGAAAAGTACTTGTATACTTAAATAGATGACTAAGTCTACTTGTTACCGTGCAAATCATTTTATAATAAGCACTTCAATTAATCATCCTTTACATCCAATTGAGGGAAACTTATGAGAATTTGGGCACTGTATATATTTTAAGAAATCTTTTACTTGAGAGTCTTTTTTTCTGGCTTGTTTTGGGAACTCAGATTGATGAAATTCAAAAATGTTACTGCATTTGTTTGATCGTATTTGTATTTCTATAGCACAAAGACTATTATTATTTCATAAAATACACTTAATTACAAACTGCATGAGGTAATAAAATGTACAATGAAGATTAGATTCACTATACATATATTTTCAGAAGTGGATTTGGTTTTGTTTGTTTTGTTTCTTGAGGGAGAAGACCCAGTTAACGAAAGGAGAAATGCCTTTAAAATATTTTGACAGTGATGGTTGATGGAAAGAACAGGACATTGAGAAATGTTTTGATATTATAATTTAAAAAATCATTAATATTATGATTAATATGGGTGTGTATATTTTATAGAAAATGTTAATGTACATCAATGTTGCTAAAACTTGCTGGTACCTGTCCAAAAATAACTTTCTATTTCTCTTACAGAGTATTTAGCTTTGGGGTATTTGGGGTATCTGACTTTTAACCCACCTCAAATTCAATGCTGAACCTCAGAAATAAAATTCAGCTACACTTTTTGGAGTTTTTGGTATTTCTAAGATATATTAATAAATAAATATATTGTCTCATTCTAATATGGAAATTATGTCATGATTAAATTTTTATACAAAATGATAAAACTATTTAGAACTATGAAAAATTGTGTTTATTTCTTCAAAAATAATATGGATTCATTTCTTTTTAAAGAATATTAAATTCATAAATAACAAGCAAGCCCCAACCTTTTAAACATTTATAACTGAGTCTAAATATACAAAGCTTTCAAATTTATTTTTTCTCTGATAAATGTACAAAATAAAGCCTTCACAAGGAAATAAATTTAAACGCTACAAAAAGGATTGTAATGAAAAATGTGACCTTCCTACCACAATAATAATAACTGATCTTTATATAACATAGTACTTTCTATGGATTAGACAGTAAGTCTTATGCATATATATATATATATATACACACACACAATTAATCTCACCACATCACTATATGAAAAATACTATTATTGTTTTCATTTTACAGGTGAGGAAACTGAAGCAAAAGAAAATTAAGTAATTTGTTCAAAGATGCACAGGTGGTAAGAGACAGAGCCAGGTTTCATAATCGATACTCTCACTCCAGAGTCCATATTCTTAGTTACTACTCTGTTCACTCTCTCTCTAGCTGAGTATTATATTTCTATGTAATATGTAATTCTGTGTAACATGTAATCAGTGAATTTTTCCAACAGAAAACAATCGTATCTTTTGTAAATTATATGCATTAAAAAATCTGGATCTTTTCAGCGGTTAGTTCTTATTAGAGAACTAGTCAGTGGAAGGACATGGTGTGTAAGTTATATGCGGGTCTGTGCATTTGTGTGCATTTAATTGTAATGAAATTTATTTACTCATGGTGATTACCTTTCTCTTTATGGAAATCACTGTGTTAATTTTTCTAATAGAAGTAAATGGAATGAAAACATTAAATGGTCCCCAAATTCTTCTGCGTTGCCTGTTCAAATATATACCTTAGGGCCTGTTTTAAGTTCCTCTCCTGCTTTACTGCTGCTATACTCTTTAAGACTCTGATTTCATGATAAGGAGAAGCAGCATTTAAAAATTGAGGTATGATGGATATTTTGGGTAGAGAAAGGGAAGGAATAAAAGGAGACAGAGTCAGGGAAGAATAAGCAAAGCACTGCAGTGGTTGTTTAAAAACTGGATTCCACTAATAACCAACCATTGTAGAAATAAAGTGTTTTAGAATGCTGACTGAGTCTTCATTTATTTGTTAACTAACAAGGTGAATGTGGCTTTTGCATGGAGGCCATTTCAATTTCCCTCCTAACTTAAATTGAAGCTGTGACACATAGTTCAGTTTCAACCAATGTGACTTTGCCCTGACCCCCTTAAATCAAAGCAATACATTTTTCTGTTTAAGAAAGAAAAATTAAATGATAATAAAATCTTCATAAGAGAATACAGTCTATTTGTTTCCATTGTAAATGAACAGTGGCAGTCATTTTACAGGTTCTGTCCAGATCTGAAATTTTTCCAGATTTGCTTTGCATTCGGTTTAAGACCTGGACAACATCTACAGATTGTTAATTTGATTTGGGTACCCTTTGTCTGACATAGATCTTTAGTGTTGCTTTTGATTGCATTTTTAATATCATAATATATATCCCAAATTATGGAAACTCATCAAATATGATTGCATAGCTAAATGCTGCCTATGTAGGTAGACTAAAATTTATATTTCTATCAAAGTCAATCCTTTTTGTTAAAATAGGAACCAGAGCTGTATGAGTATTATCCTAGTAACATCAAGTTAACTAATTGCCATTTCGTATGTTGTAGGCATTGGAAGGAATACTATAAAAAAAACACCTTCTTCACATTCTAGTCAAAAATCCAGGAGAAATTCCCTTTTAAATTTAAAAAATATATAAAACAATAAATTATCAATTAAACAGTATTCAATGTAAATATAACTACTATTGGAAATAGAAGGTTTGACATATCCCTAAGGATGAATCATTAATAAAGTTTTCATGGAATAGATCATTACAGAAAAATTCAAATATCCTATGCTGCTGCAGAATGATAAGGAAGAAACTACAAGACAGTAAGGGTGCAATGGAAGACATGGCTCTGGGGTAGTGGAAGAGAAAACAGGGAGAAGGGGACAATGGCAGAGGTCATGTTGCAAAGTAGTGAGATGTAAATATTGCTAAGGACTGCACATTTGTGTCTCCCAAAATTCATATGTTGAAGTTTAACACCCAGTGTGGTGATGTTTGGAGATGGAGCCTTTGGGAGGTAATTAGGTCAGGAGGGTGGAGCCCTCCTGGTGGGATCAGTGTCCTTTTAAAAAGAGACACAAAAGAGTTTGCTTCCTCTCACCCTGTTCTTCACCATGTGAGGAAACAAGGAGGAGACAGCTATATATAAACCAGTATGTGGCATTGGTTTATAGTCAGACATTGGATCTGCTTACACCTCGATCTTGGATTTCCCAGCCTCTAGAGCGTGAGAAATAAGTGTTTGTTGTTTAAGCCACACAATTTCTGGGCATTTGTTATAGCAGCCCAAACTGAGACAAGCATGATGAGGGTCACCAGTGGATGGCCTGGACTGTATGATGGTGTTGAGAACCTATCTCTCAGTGAACTTTTATTTCTAACCCCCTAAGCAAAAAAGTGGTATTTCAAAGTTCTTTGCATATTTTAGGGAAGATTGCTCTGTTTGCTGCCTTATAAATTTACCTTTATCAGGTTACTATCAACATTATGTTTTTCCTTTATACTTTATAAGTGATTAATTATGGAAAATTCAAACTACAAATTCTCGTAAGACTCAGGTTACAGTGGGAAGTGATCAGACACTATTGAAAATAAAAGAAGATGTTTCTCTCTGTGCCTCCAGTATTTCCCTGCCGCAGAATTTGGGGATTCTATAAGTTCCCTCTCTCCTATGTAGTCTATTACTCTTTTGCTGCCCTATCTCTAAGATTACAGAAGAAACTAATCTGATAAAGTGATGCAGACTTACTGTTATTTCTCCCTGGAGTACAGTATAACTCAGATATAAAAAGCCTTTATGATTTCCTAAATTCTCAAATACCTGCTATAATAGCAAGACATAATTTATAAAATTTAAATGAAAATAATATTTTGCTGAGATATTTATCTTGAATGGTCACCTGGACTCTCTCTCTCTCTCTCTCTCTCTGTTTTAGGTAATTTGTACCTGGTTGCAGACATGTATTACCAAAATTTCAAATTGTCTCAGGTTTTGGAATCTTGAAGTAACATGCTGGTGAAGAGATATAGCAGAGACACTATTACATTTTCATTGTAAAAAAGATCTGTGAAGAGGGAACATAACAAAAAGGAAAAAGAAACAGTGCAGGATTTTAAAAAATTTTGTATCTTCCCTTAAAATATATCGTTATTGTGATGTGTTATAAGATGTCGTTTACTGAAGCTCAGTGGGTGATATCATGGGAGAGGAAAAAGGCCTAATAGCATAAAAACAAAATTTTAATTTATATTTTTAAGAGACCATCCATTTAGATAAGACCACATATTGGCATGTAAAGCAGTTTTTACCAAATGAGTCTGTTGAGATGACGATACTTAATTGCTGAAATCAGTGTTGTTTTGAAAATCATTGCTGCCTTCACAACCGTTAAAAAAAAATGATGGGCTAATTTATTAGTCTTGATTTTATCCCCCAAACCAACCCTTCTATTAAAAAGAACCACAGTATTGATTCTATTGACACATTAGTCTACTTTAAGAATGTGGACAAATAGGAGAAAACAGCAGTGATAGAAATAGGGCAATGAGGCCGGGCGCGGTGGCTCACGCCTGTAATCCTAGCACTCTGGGAGGCCGAGGTGGGCGGATCGTTTGAGCTCAGAAGTTCGAGACCAGCCTGAGCAAGAGCGAGACCCCATCTCTACTAAAAATAGAAAGAAATTATATGGACAGCTAAAAATATATATAGAAAAAAAATTAGCCGGGCATGGTGGTTCATGCCTGTAGTCCCAGCTACTCGGGAGGCTGAGACAGGAGGATCGCTTGAGCTCAGGAGTTTGAGGTTGCTGTGAGCTAGGCTAACGCCAATGGCACTCACTCTAGCCTGGGCAACAGAGTGAGACTCTGTCTCAAAAAAAAAAAAAAAAAAATAGGGCAATGAAATCCAAATGTCTACTCCTCTTTCAGTCTTACTACACTATAACTTCAGTGAATTTGTATGAGTTCTCATCTTCCTGGAATTTCTGATGACCTTAATCTGACTTTCCCATCATCCCAAATGGCCACCTAAGCAGAAACTTCCTAATTCTGGATCCAATGTCTAGTGAAGAAATGTCAAATGTTAGAAGAAAGTGAAGTTGATTTTTATTTTGTTAATCATTGAAAATTTTAAATTAAAAAAAACACTTCAATACAAATGAAAATCACAGCTTCACCTATGGAGACAGTTAAAAACTAAACAAAAATTTAAAACAACATCTATAAAAACATGCTAATTTGAAAGGCTTACCTGGCACATGAATTGACAAATAACAGACAATTGATCAACTTAGGATAACTGAAATATGGCAGGAAAACCTGGCGTTGGAGTCAGATAGAAGACATAATTCAAAACCTGGATGCTGAACTTACCAAATTTTTAGTCCCGCTAAGGAAGATAACCTTTATTCAGCCTTGTAATCCTCACAAATAAATAAATAAACAATATATCCTTCACGGGACCATTATAATAATTAAATAATATTTGGATTTTAAGGAGCTGGACATAATGAGAGGCAATGTCTAGAATTTTATCATAACTTTTCATATGTGCTATGGGTTGAGTTGTGTCCCCTAAATTCATATGTCGAAGTCCTAACCCATCAGACTATGACTGTATTTGGAGATAGGGCCTTTAAAAAGATGGTTAAATTAAACTAAGGTAGTTAGGGTGATCCCTAATCCAATGTGACTTATCATTATAAGAATAGGAAATTTGAACACACAAAAGAGACCCCAGGGATACCTGTGCACAAGGAATGATCCCCTATGTGAGGGCACAGTGAGAAGGTGGCCATCTACAAGCCAAGAAGAGAGGCCTCAGAAGCAGATAACACCCCTCACACCTCGACCTGGGATTCCCAGCCTTTATGTAAACTGTGAGAGCATAAATTTTTGTTGTTTAAGCCACTTAGTTTGTGGTACTTTTTAATGGCATCCCTAGAAAACTAATATAATATGCAGATCCAGAAATAAAAAGTTATCCTAACGTAGGCATATGTCCATTGCTATATGTCATAGTTGTTAGGAACATGGATGAGGAACTGTTCTACAAACTTTACGTGCATTATTTCATTTAATCCTCAAAATAGCAATAATGAGTTAAATACTCTTTTAATGTCCATTTAACAAAGAGGTAATTAAATCACAGAAGGTTTCAATAACTTGACTGATGTCTCACAGCTAGCTCAAAACCAGAGTCCAAACTCATAAACACAATGTTCTAAAAGCAACTATTAAAATTAAGAAATAAACAAATAAATAAAAATTCAGTTTTATAGGCATGTAGTATAAACTACATTAATAAACAAAAAGCATGAATCCCTGCAACTTTTGTTAAAAAGAAGGAAAAGTCAGACTTTAAACCTAATTTGGTCATAGTGAATGCATGTTATCAGATCTATTTTTACAAGGGCTTTTCAATGTTCACTTTCATGAGGAATGTGGATGACATGCAATTTTTAAAGCACTGACAGTTGTTTTTAGTGTAGCCTACCCTATAATTTTAGAGTCCCTTAGCCCATCAGTTTCAAGTATCCATTGGGTAATTCCATGATTACAAACACAAAGCAGATACAAGTCAGAAGGAAATAAAAGCTAACTACCTTGTCTGGTCCATGGCTAAAATCCTCAGATTTCTAACTTGAAAAATATTTCATTTTGTCTACATAGTTTGGTGGAAGGATTTCAATAGGCCAAATATCTGGATTATATTATTTTAATAGAAATACAGTTATATAATTTCAACCACATTACTAAACAAATATTGATATGAGAGGCCCAAAGAGATACAAGAAATTGAAATAAATGTTTATATTAATTACTTATAAATAAATTTATCTAATAAAAATAGCATTTTAGTTATGAAAAATAGTTATTAGCACATGCCACTTTCCTAGATCTCAGATATAGCAATAAAGATAAAATCCTTTTATCTATTTTTTTCATAAATATGAGAAAAATGCCATCTCAAATTTATTTAATATCATTACTTTTCATTGAAATATCTTTTTTTGATGAAGCAAAAGGAAATATTACCTGATGATCCTATAAACATAATCTAATAATCTAACATAAATTCTAATTATTTAATTCTTCTAATGGTAGTATTTTCATTAACTTGCTTATCCAATCTTATTCTTTGTGTCTCTTAAAATCTAGAAGGATTGTACTTAACTCTTTCCTCTGGCTGTAAGAGTAGCACAAAACCATCAGAGCAAATTTAGGTGAAACTATTATCACCAGTTATAATCCCTCTGCACTTACAGGGGTCATTACCATTTAGATATTCATATATGACATTTTAATTTGATATTTGTATATGTATGTTTGTGCTCTGAAAATTTAGTGCATGTATTTATTCATTCACTCTTTAATTTAGCAAATATGTTTTGAGCAACTACTCTGTCCAGGGCAACAGAACACAGGAGCCATCAACTCTGTATTCTGAGATGAAGTCTATTGACGGAGAGGAATCCAGATTTGGACATGTTAAGTTTGAGATGCATACTAAACCATCAAATGGAAATGTTGAGCGGAAAGTCAGATATAGAGTTGTACAGTTCAGAAAAGAAGTCTCTGTCCAGCTATATAACATTTGGGAGTTAAAGGCATTTAAAACCATGAGACCAGGTAAAGCAGCAAAGCCATGAGTGTGGCTAGAGAACTGAAGAGACCAAGGACTGAGCCCTGAAGCATTTTAAGCATATTAAGAGGATGAAAAGAAAAGAAAGAAACAGCAACTAGGGTAGAGAAGGAGCAGCCAGTGAGGGAGGAGGAAAATCAAGAAAATGAGGTGTCTGTAAACCAAGTAAAGCAAGTTTATCCAATTAGAGAGAGTTCCTGCTGTGTTAAGTAGTGTTGATAGATCAAGTGAGAGAATAAATGAAAACAGAGTGTTGGATTTAAAATGAGGAAGTTGGTGATCAGAGCAGTATTAAGGAAGAGAATCTGGAGTATAATTAAGTGAGAATGGGAAAAGAATTGGAGAGTGTATGAGCCACTCTTTCTGGGAGTTTTGTAGAAATGAGAGTAAGAAAATAAAAGCAAGTGGTGCTTCAGGAGGAGGTGGAAGATAAAGTCAAAATAAGGTTTTATTTTTTCTTTTAAGATGGAAAAAACATCTGGTTTAAATGCTCATTGAAATCATCTATATAGGAATAAAAATTTGGTGGTACAAGAAAGGAGGGAGAACGGTGAAGCCCATGAGAAGGAAAGAGAATGAACGGGACATCCTGTAGTCAGGAATACGAGAAGTTGAACTCTAGTAATAGGCAAGAGGGCAGATTACGTGAGGGCAAATGAGGACAGGTAGTTAGTCATGATTAGTGACAGTCTGAAATGATCCCTTTGATGACTAAGGGCATGTGCTAGAGATGGAATAAGATAGGGTTGAAAAGATCAAAGCTCATGTTCATGAATTTAAAGTGAGAACAATCAGGGTGATTGTTTTCTTTCACTCACAGTTACTGGTGTCCTGCAGGAAAATGGTAGGAGATATTTTGGATTTAAGTGGTATTGACTAGGCCACTGAATGACCAAGAAAGTAAAATAAAGAATTTTGTCAAACGTGTCATTTTAACATTATTAAATCATGAGCCTCTTTCCTGTGTTACCAAAGATTCTTTAAACTGATGATTCTGGTACTTGTAAGTAAATATAAACAATAATATATTGAAATATTTCCCCATTGTTGGAATTTTTGTTTTTAAACATCAGCATTAATTTGTTTACACTTCTGCAATTTAGGTAGGACTTGGTGAGAATAACTTATTTGTACATAAATGAGCATCAGCTAAAGCAACTTGGCTGGAGAAATTACTTCCAAAGAAAAAGTCATTCATAACACTTGTTAAAGTGGTAAGGAGGACTATTCAAGGGACTTTAAGAGACTTCCACAGGAGAGTTTTGCCATAGAAGATAGAAATTGGTTTCAACTCTGAATACAACGAGGAAAAGAGTAAGGAGATTGGTGGATGGAAAATTGCTAAGAGGACAGGATAATTCTTTGCTTAACTGACCTATCAGGATTCTTGCTGAAGGCAGTCAAGGGTGATCAGATATCACTTGGGACATGATGAAGATAAGGAATTTGGCTAGATATTGAAGGTGACCCGATATAGAGGGTAGGGGATTTTGGCTAACCTGACTTAGCAAGATTCTTGCTAAAATTAGATGCTACAAGAACTAAAACCAAAGCCCAAGGTCGAGCCTAGTTGAGCAGAGGGATTGGGGAGCCTAACTAAAGTTTGGTCAAGTAAGTGTTTTTGTTAACAGCATTGGCACTTTTGTAGAAATGTAATATTTCAATTCAAAGTAATAGCCTGTCATTATAAAATTAATTTTATTTGCTAAAAAGTAATCTGAATAATTTATTCATTGTAAAGCCACACAAACAACTTAAAAGGCGATTATAATATTTCATTATTATTGTTGTATAGGCAAAATATTACCCACTTACATCTAGAATCACTCTGTGCATTAATCTTAAATTCTATATTAAGTTGCTGGGTATTAAAAGTTATATCACTGAATTTATCACTTCCTAATACTTAAAAAATACTTTAAAAATATATTAAGACCTAGAAAGACAGTTACCATATTATCACAGGATGCCTTTTCCTGAAGCATCTAGTGTTTAATGATATGAGTATCTCTGTGATAAAATGCATCTTAAATATTCATATTTGTATAACCACATTAATTATAATCATTTCATTCACCTGCATACAAAACATAGAAAGAACTATATTAATCATGTTAAAAGTATTACAGTCTGAGGGTGCTTACTGAAATCAAATATTCTCTCTTCTGGCTCTTAATTCTGCAGAACAGACCTCAGGATTTAATTTTACACTGCTATGGTAAGTTTATTGACAAGTATTATTTAATACGGTTAATATTTTAGCACAACAGCTGTTAAATAATCATGTTTCCTAAGGTTCTTGTTGATAAGTCAAAAAATCTAAATGACATCTCTGTATGCAATGTTACAAAAGTTACAACTATTTGATTTTCATCATTTGCATACTAAGAAAATGACTTATAAATTATTTCTAGGCAACAAAAGAATATTTTCTCTGTGAACTTCATTAACATAGATATTTTTCTGTCTTCTTGGTTTGGAATTACACTTGTCTCAACATGAGCAAATTCAGTGTGACATAAATGCTTCTTAGGTAATGTAAATAAATATGTTTCTGCAAACAAGGCTGACTAATAATTATTCTTACAGACAAGCCTCAGTGGTAGAATTTGTGAGGTTTGCAGGAATATTATAATGCCATTCCCACAAATGCATCTCTGTAATAAGAGAATAAGTCTAGATATTGCAGATGGTTTATTGACATTCCAAAATAATCTGAAAAGTAAAAGATACTTTTTTTCTATGAAATATTTCCATATTTTAAGTTTACTATTACACTATTGTTTGTAAAATAATTTTTTAAAATTCTAGCTCTAAATCATCATTTTCATCTTCAATCTTACACAGGACATTTTTTACATTTTTTTCCTCTCGAATGTAACTAAGCACTATATCAAAGAATAAATTATTTGTATTGCCATCTATAAGAAAATAATGCACTACATTAATTTCCTCAGGTAAAGAAGTCATATAGAAAAAACAAATTTTATTATAGCCTGTATTTTAGAATTTTAAAATGCATTTTGTTATTGCAGTTGGAAATTTTAGTGTTATCCTTATTCTCCTTTCAAAAGAATCTTGTGTAGATCTTGTGTAGATCTTGAAGAGTCGGGTACACACACACACACACACACACACATATCAGTAATCAAATAAGCTAAATATACATGCGCTGTCCAGAAAGTATCCAACCATGTGATATGAAAAATACATTAATAACGGCTGGATACTTTCTGGACAGCCTTCATATGACAGCATGTTCAGTGTTATGAACTAGATCTTTGATAGTAGATCTCTTGACTAAAATCCTATGTTCTCCTCTTACTGCATATATATACGTTTGCAAGATACTTTCTAAATATTCAAATTCTTATCTGTAAAATGGGATTTTACCTAGGACCATTGTAAAGATTTAGGGAGATAATGTACCTAAAAGGTAGTGTATTTCTGGTACATAGTAAGCACTTGCTATGCATTAACTATTATTTTTATTGTGGTATCTCTTCCATATCAATATAATTTTTAAATGGAAGATAAGCGTATGTATATAAGCATGTGTATCTTTGTAAAAAAAATACTCCAGTTTAAGGTGGCATATGATGGATGTCACAGAGAAATTTAAACAGGCTCTAGATATTTCAAGAATGAAGAGATTATTTTTAATTAATGTTCTCAGAAAAGATTCCACAAATGAATAATACCCTTCCCAGACACTAACATGGATATCTATAACATTTTGTTAATTTACAAGTACTAAATTTTTATTGATATAAATTATGTAAATAATTGGCTAGATGACACAGATGTACTGTTTCAATAGATTAGTACACATTTTTGAATTAAAAAGAGATTTAATTCAATGTATATAAGGTTTATAATATAATTGTTTATTAGATTTGAGTCCTTCAGGTGTGTTTGAAAAGCAAAGTACAATTGTTTCTAAAACTCACAGGTTAAAAGTATGTGAAATACTTTTTAGAAAACATTTCAATTGGTTGCTGCACAGATAATAACCTTCAGCATGTGGTCGTGAATTAAATGCAAAATAACATCAGGAGCCCTACTTCAAGAAATAATTAGGCCTTCTGCAGAGTCATTCAGTAAAATTACATTATTGTGTTCAACTGAGAGGAGCTGTGTAGAATTGTATTTGTAAAATATAATTGCAGAGACAGCTGGCCTGAAAAAGGAAGAATCTTAATGATATATGTTGCTGAGGTAGTTGGTTGTTTACTCCCCATTATGAGAATGGTTGATAAGAAGAACAGTCATTGTTGCATGGGAAAGAGAAATTAATTCAGGAAAATAATGATGAAGCTTCTCATGTCATTTAACTGAATTTTAAAAAGTGAAATGTATTGTTAGCCATGCAAGCAACATGCCTGGAGAATTTGTGCTCTTTGCTCCTACTCCTGAAGCCACAAATCTGCTATGTGGCCTTTCTCAGTTGGCTTCTTTTATTTTCTTAACTTCTCTCTTGTAATGTAAACATGGGAAAGAAAAAGTGGTAGAAGAACAAAGGATAAGCATACAAAATAGCTCCATTCCCTCTGCATAAAGCTTTAATAGGGAAATGGTACCACACTGAGATTTTGTGAATTGATGGAGAATAGTGTGTTCATTTAAACCAAATAGGGAACCAATGTATGTTTTGCCATTTTAAAGTTAATTTCACTTTTACTTAAAGGCCTTCTAGATTTTTTCCTACTCTTTGTCAAATAGAACAATTAATTTTATCGACATAACCTTTCAATGCCATTGTAAGCGCACATGTGCTAAAATAAATTTCTTGATACTCTCATAATCACGACGTGTACAGATAATCACATAAAGCAAGGGAGGTGGTATTTCGTATATAATTCACTTTCAAGGAAAGACAATGGAATGTGTTGAGCTGGTTATTAACTTCAGAGAGAACCATACTTCAAATTTTCATATTTAAAAACAAGATAGTTTTTAAATTTTTTCTTGTTATGCAAATGAATATCAAGTAAATATTTGTAGTAATGATCTCCCCCCAAAATTAATAAATGTATATATTAATCATTTCCTGGAAACTAAAAGCTTTTATTCCAACAATGTCAGAATAATATTCTCTTTAAAATTATTGGGTGACTTATATTTTCATTTATAAAAACAAAGTTTGTAATTTACAGGTAAAATATCTGAAGGCAAAGTTTTACTTCTTCAGC
Source organism: Eulemur rufifrons (assembly GCF_041146395.1). Classification (NCBI taxonomy): domain Eukaryota; kingdom Metazoa; phylum Chordata; class Mammalia; order Primates; family Lemuridae; genus Eulemur; species Eulemur rufifrons. The sequence goes on from NC_090989.1 coordinate 37,856,231, forward strand.
AAATATGTATGGAGGCTGCTATGTGCCAGTCACTATTCTATACAGTAAACAAAATGGAGTAACTACTCTCAGGGAAGTGATATGCAAAAGTGAAAATGGACATTACACGTTGAATGTAATGTCAGTATGCTAAGTGTAGTGAAAAAAAAATAAGCAGGATATCAACGAAAGATGTGCTAATTGTATGTAGGTAGGTCAGGGAAGGCCTCTCTAAAGGGGTGACATTTAAGCAAAATCACATCCTTTATTTTTTTTTTTTTTGAAAGTCCTTTAGTATTTTTATTATTCTGAAATTGAAGAGAAACCAAAGCTACCTGAAAATTATAGGATAAAATTGAAGGAATTCTGTTCTATTTATCATAGGAAAACAAGTCAGTTCTCTCAGCTATATACAGCTGAGGTTGACAGAAACACTTTTATTGTCTTCATTTATATAGAAAACATGAATTTAAGTGAAGCAGAGGGAGATATTTGGACTCATCTTTAATTTATTATATCTCATGATCTTGTGGGTCAAAAATTCAATCAGAGCTTTGCTGGACTATTCTGTTCCACATGGTTTTGACTAAGGCTATTCTGGTATTCAGTGGCAGAGGATCCAAGGTAAGGTGAGGATCCAAGGTGGCTTCACTCACACATCTGACTCCTTGGTGGGAACTGACAAAAGGCTGAGTTGGCCAGATACTGTCAACTGGGGTGCCTGCATTCGCCGCTCCAGCACAGAAGTCCTCTAGTAGTCAGAATTCTTATGGGATGGCTCAGGGCTGCCAGAGAGAGTGTTCTAAGGGACAGTACATATATGCTCCCAGCCTCTTAAGGTCCAGACCTAACACTTGTCACAACATCATGTTGACTTTATGTTATTGAGCCAAGCAGTCACAGAGCTCACCCACATTCAAGAGAGGTGACAAGTCTCCACCTTTTCAACAGAGTGGAATCAAGAGGTGGTGGTCCTCTTTAATCTGCCACACTACTCATTATTAATTTAAAAAAAACTTATAAAATTTATTCAAATACAGTGACCAGAAAGCAAATTTATCTAAAGTGTTTGGATACTTCTATAGAATTTGTTATCTGTTTGTGTATAGTAAGCACTAAAAGAACTAAACCTAAAATGATAGATCTGCTACAAGAATATGGCATTTGCCCAATCTTGTACTATAGAACTCATAAATTAAAATCCAGTCAAAGAAATACTGCTTAATTACATGTTGAGGGCAGTGACCTAAATCTGTAAAATGCAGGAAAAGCTAATGCATTATTGGTATTTTTCTTATAAAAAGAGTTTCATTAGATGGATTATTTTCATCTCAATATTAATTTTACACAACATAATGACTATAGTTAATAACAAGGTTATATTCCTGCAAATTGCTAAGAGAGTATATTTTAAGTGTTCTTACCACAAAAAATAATAAGTATGTGAGGTAATGCATATGTTAATTAGTTCAAATGTAGCTATTCCACAATGTATACATATTTCAAAACATCATATTCTGTACAATAAATATATACAATTTTTGATTGTCAATTAAAAATATATTGATTTTAGCATCTTTTAATTCTTATATAAAAGGTATAATGACCATTCAGTATAACATAATGATCTCCTTTATTTTTGAATTCCCACTGAAAATCATTATAAAATAGAGATTCTATAAAATATCAAAAATATGATATAGATTATTTCACTGTCCCTATTTGACTCAAAGGAAATTTTGTGTCTACTTGTGAATAAATTTGAGAACTATTTTTTTGAAAGGTCTGAGCTATTAATCCAATCATTACAACCTCTGCTTCTGGTATCTCCTTTAGCAGATAACTCTAAGTTCTAAGCAAATTGCTCACTCAGTCAGTTTCACCTATGGTAGCAATAAAGTCATCCTACTATTCTCCCTAACTGTGGTACATCTTTTATTCACTTTCATTTACTAGGTCTACTTTAATGGGATGGACAAGATAACTTAGAATGTCTCCTATAGCCATGAAAATTCTCAATATGGGAAAAACTGTAAGAACTCATAACAATTGTTATCTAATGGTAGCTATGAGTTAATATTTTAAATTACTTTTAGTTTCTATGTAAGGACACTTTGTTTATGATATCTAAGTTGACAATGACAATAAGCATTAAAAAATAAGACCTAACTCTTCCTGATCACTAATTCAAATCCAGGTGTTGTTCTACATGCTTCTTTGTGTACTGAATCATCTAATCCTCATGATACACCTAAAAAGAAGATACCATTTTTGAAGGGGAGGGGGTCATTCCCATTTCCACATGGCTATTCTGTCCCAGTGAAGGTCACAAAGCTAGTAAATGGCAGAATTAGGATTTGAAATCAGGCTGTTCGGTCTGTCTGGTTCTTAACTGCTGTATTGTTTTTCCTCCCTGCAGTACATTTAGGAAGAAACTATTTTTACAGATTTAGTGGTCTTAAGATAAGTCAAACATTTTGTCTAGACATTTCTATTTTATTTTATTTTATTTTATTTAAGAAATAGTTCCATGGTCCATAAGGACTAATGATTTAAAAATTTTTTCTCACAACTTTGAGTGATTTTTAAAATCATCTTGGAAATTTCATAAAGTGAATTTTACTGAACCTGAAAATTTGCTCTTCTGAAATTATATCAATTATAGCTCATGTGTATGCTTGATGTATCCATGAAGTAAATATTTGCTTACATACTACGACACACATTCAAAATTGTTTGATCTAAATCATTTTGGAGTTTTTAATTTTTCAGGCCTATTAACTTTATGTTGAACTTACCCCCTCAGACCATGTAGAAATATCTTACCATAACGTCTTTTGGTGATTGACACACCTCTTCATCACTTCTCATGTACAATATATAATTGCTACTTAGAAATATATATACACACACACACACCCCCCCCATAAATGTATACACACATACATTTATACAAATATTAGGTGGAAATGTTCTCACTATTATTAGATTTTAAAATATAATTTTCCTTCTAAATTTACCTTGTTCTGAAGAATGTCTACAAATAAAAAAATGATTCAAATTATATTTTGGAATTTATTTTTACTAAATTGATGTTCTACGTTTGGTGTCCTCAAGTAGATATTCCTAAAAAGACGTTGGGGGACATATTTAAAAGAAGCATTTCATGTATTTTGAAGTTCAACAGCATGGACTATTAACTGACTGAAACATTGCCTAAGAAAAGTGAAAATCTAATATTAAAACAATAATTGTTTACCTTATATTTTCAAGTAGTCATAATATTTAATTAAGTTTAACACATCAGCAAACTATGCTTGCCTAACTTAGAGTGTGCATCAAATGACTTGCACATTTTACTTAAATTGCTGTTACACAATGAGATTTTTCTGCTCTGACTATGCAAGGTTTGGACTCATTAAAGTATAAACTCAAGGAATTTTTATTTAAAAAACATCTCAACTAGATCTCATAATATGTTTTCCTTAGTATCTCTTCAGAAGTGAACAGTTGTTTCCAGACATTGTTTAGCTTTAGCATTTGGTTTGTGAATCAATAAATATAAAAGTTATAACTTCTATGAATATTTTAAAAGATTTGATTCTAGGTGTGAATACAAAAGAGCAAGAATTTTTCAGACATTATCTTGGCAGTGCTTTGTGAGAACGTTATAAATTCCCTGAGGCCAAGACCATGTGTTTTTCATCTTGAGTCTAGCACAATTTCTGACACATAGTAGGCAGTTAAAAAATATCTGTTGAATGGAAAAATGACTGAATGGCTGAATGCACTTAACTGTTCCAGTTTAGCATTTAGAGGTTATTTTTAAAACTGTTAGAGTGGTGAATATGCTTATTGAATACAGCAGCAAATATTTTCCTTTTACAAATTTCCAAGGATTTTCAATAGGTATGTTTATTTCTCATTGTGCCAAAAGCTCTATTCGCTTTTCTTTTTGATGTGAGCACCATGGAAGTTTTTGGTTAGATTGTAAAAAACCTGCCTGTACTTCTAGTTATTGTCTTTCTGAAAATGTTAATTTACATGTTGAATTTTCCATTTTTTAAAGTAAAATTCACATTTTTGTGATATCTATAATTATAAGCAGCTTTTAAAAAACAATTCTGCCTATTAAGTATTATTTAATAATTTTTAAAATTATGCATAAGCCTCACAACGGTCATGAGATTTAGGTATTACAATTATCATTCCTCTTAAACTAGGTCTAGAGATGTTAAAGAACCTGTCCCGATTCATTCAACTAATAACAGGGCCAGACTTGACAGATCTTAAATTGTTGCCTTTATATTCTGGTCTTTGGCAAAGCTATTTTTTTGTTGGCATTGCAGTAAGTGCAGCACATTCATTGCTCTCTCTCTTTCCCTCTCTCTCTCTCCCTTTATAAATACATGTATATACAATATATATCTCGATATATGTATTTCTATCAGACTATTTAGAGTCCTTACGTCAGTAAATTAAGTTTCTTAAATCTAGAATCAAAAGTACATAACTGGAAATGTCAATTTTCCAAAGTATTCTATGTAAACAATATAATTTATTTTTAGTGTTTTAAAGTATATAACTTTTTTATTTACATCTCTACATTCTTGAGGATGAAATATAAAAGCCTAAAGAATGAAGGCAGAACTTGTTTATTTTTAAGCACCAGATTTGTTTTTCATACAGTAAATACTTTGGTTTGGTTTGTTTTGTTTTGTCTTTGTACTTCCCAAAATGCTTATATAGTTATGCCTGGATACAGGTCTAGTTGTTTATGATATTCTAGTGTTTTTCAGGCAAAGAGAAGTTTCTTTATTTTTTCATACTGTTCTTTTATTAGTGTAAGTCAATATAACATTAAAAATTCTAAAGACAGACAGAACTAGGGAACAAACCTGAATCCATTATTGCCCGCAAATGAGTAGGAAACGCTTGTATTTAAATTACTCCAAAATGCACTCATATTACTTCTTCAATTGGTATGATTCAGGTATAACTAGTGATGGAACAAACTCTCTGAGAGCTGTAATTGTATTCCTATTATGTCATTTGGATGCTCTTAGCTGCTTATGTAGCAGGAGCTACACATCATGGCCACAGAACAGACTGTTTCTTGTGGAAAACAGCAGCACCATAACATAGCTCTCCATAAAAAGAGAGGTAAAGTATTACCATGTTCAGTTTTTCGCATTTTCATCATTTTTACGAGTTGCTTCTATTTTCAAAGTGGACCATTCATCCAGGTGATTATTTCATGCAAAGCAAGATAGACAGTTAAATAACTAATTATATAACTTGAAAGTTAATTTTATTATTGTAGAAATGTAGTAACTGATTTAGGGGAGACGATAAAAAACTCCAATTCTATTATAATACTTTTAGCACTCATATTTTTGCTTTAGACTATCTAGATGGACAAATAAATTGACCACTTCAAAAAACGTGTAACTTCCTGATTTATAAGTCAATAAATCCACAAATGTAGATGAAAAGATATCCCTGATTGTGTAAAGAAATAATTAAGCCCTGTAGTTGTCCATTTACATATTTATTGAGTAAATTAGAGAATAAATGAATCCATCTCAGCTATTTGTGGGGAAAAAAAAAAAAACAATGAGGAAGTGAGGCCTTCATGAGGCCATGGATGCCCGTTTGAATACTGCAAGTTCTAAGAGAGAGAGAGATCTTTCGCTTATTTTAATTTTTGACATTTGTTAATGGTATAATTTGAAGATGACTGATGTAGGGGTCAGAGGCCTGGATGCTTGCTGGCTCTGTGATGTAATGCCATGTTGCCTGTTGCCATCTATTTAACCACTTTGTGCCCATATTTCTTCATGGGGACTGTAACAACTTTCCTGGATTCATAACTTTAAGTGACTATCAAAAGCTGAAACATACTTTTAAAAAAGAAAACAAAATGAAACAAAAAACCCAAGAAACAAAATCCCACATTGTAAACTGTAAAGAGCCTTAATAATAGATTTTTCTTATTTAATATCTAGCGGAAAATCGTCTGGGATTTTTTCTTATTTAAATGAAATCCTAGCCCCTAGTAGCTTATTCCTTTTTTGAACTTTTGGAATTTTCCAGTCTACCCCAAGAATAGCAAATGGGAAATTTCCTTGCAGGGCTTAGAAATCATAGAGATGAAGAAGGAAATTGTGCACCTGTCATAAGATCAGATGACTAAACTGAAGCCATCATTCAAAATTGCTTTATGGTCTCATACGCCCAAATTTACATCAATAGTCTTGTGTGTATGTCTGTGTGCTTGTGTGTGTTTCTGCATATATCTATCTGTATTTTTGTTTTTATAATAAATGCTTATTACCCATTCACCAAAATCTGCAAGTCTTTAGCTCCTGAATAATCTACTACTGCAGGAACTATTCTGAGCCAATAGTGAATATCTTAGAGAAAAACTCTCACACAAAGAAATAGATTTATGTTTCCCACAGAGCAGCAGAGCAGGAAGACATTATACAGGAGAAACAACCAGCTTGTCCAAAAGGACTAGTCTTAAAAAGACACACGTTTTATGTTATCATGTAGAAATGATGAATGATCCTTCGTGTAAATGGGATCAGATGGCAGTAAAAGGAAGCATATCTGATGGCTGCAACATCAGGACCAATTAGAGAAAATGGGACAGCAGTGCATAATGGACAGCACACATCTGCTGTTACAATGCAAAGTGCTCCAAGGAGTTTGAGGACTACACAAGGAAGAGTAGGAGAATTTCACACTCATTGACTGCCTCTAATTGCTATTTCAGCTGCAGAGATAGCGTAAACCTGTTTTCATGCTACAGTAACAACACTCTCCAAAAAAATCTAAATATCATTAGTGAATGTTCATACACAAGAAAGAAAAAACCAAATGTGATATTCAAGAAAGAAATAACTTTGTTTTCCAGTGGTTAATCAAAAGAATACACACTATTTCTTTTGCTGCAAAAGTAGATTCAGTCTTGAAACAAAGCAATAAAATTTAGCAATACAAATGGCAAGAAATTAATTTATGACCACCATATCAGACTACAGATAGGTTGTCTTTTTCTGTTGTTTTCTATTAAGAAATTGAGGCATGACAATGTTTAAGTACTACTGGGTTCCAGCAGCTGTGATTGTCTGTGTTAGTGTAATCAACTACCTAATTACATTGGAATGGTGCAAATTTTTTTGTATGTATTTCACAGCTCAGTGGTCAAGATACCCAAATTAGACAGACCATTAGAGCTTTGAAAATGGAAAGTAACTTAGTCTAAATTTTATTGAAAAGATGAGGGGTATTTTTTTTTTTTGGTAATGTTAACTGATTTTAGTATCAATTTATTGTTCAGTTTCAAATACACCTATCTACTTTCCTATTGGAGAATTATAATTAAAAATAAATCAATGATCCTTTCTTCAATCAACACATTTAACCCAAGGAACTTTTCACTCATAGTGTCTATATGTAAAATTAATCTATATATATATATATATATGTATATAGTGTGTGTATATATATATATGTAGTGTGTGTATATATATAGTGTGTTATGTGTGTGTGTATATATATATAAAGCATATATATTTAGAAAGAGGGAGGAGAGAGAGAGAGAGAGTGTGTGTGTTTACTATAACGCAGTATGAGGTAAATGCTATTACCTTAATTTCACAATTGAGAAACTGACACCAAGAATTTAATCTGATTTTCAAGGGTCAAACAGCAAATAAGTTGTGAGGGCATCATTCAAAGATAGGAAGGCTTTCAAGTCTACATGATGAACCTCTACACTAAGGTTTCACTGTTCATTAAAGTTCTGAACTTGTATAAAGAAGAAAAATGTCAAGTTGTATCCCTAAAACTTCCTTCAAGCAAATAACTTATGACCACATTGTTATTTACTGTCCCTTATTCCAAAGTAGTTCAGATACTTGACAGACTTCAAGGTCTATTGTACTTGGGTTTGAATTCTGACCAATGCTTATCACTTATAGAATGTGTGGTTTTAGGTTATTCTTACCATTTCTTAGCCTTAGTTTCCTTATATATAAACAATAAGGAAAAATAATACTTTCCCTCTCACATTGCAGATAGAATTAAGCAAAGATCAGTCCTACTATTTGTCAGGTTTTTGGCATAGAGCCTGCAAAATAGAAAGAACCTAATGAATGCTATTATTATTATTATTAATATTGTCTTGCCATCATTATCCTCCTTTGGCATATTGTTCACTTTTTAAGATACTTTTTAAGATAACTTCCAATAAGCATTTCCTAAATATGTATTGAATAATGAATAAATGTATTCATTTTATCCTGCAATATTTTAAAGACTACCGGTGGGGTGCAGTGGCTCATGTTTTTAATACTAGCACTCTGGGAGGTCAAGGTGGGAGGAATTCTTGAGGCCAGGAGTTCCAGACCAGCCTCAGCCAGAGCAAGACCCTGTCTCTACTGAAAATACAAAAAATTAGCCAGGCATGATAGCACATGCCTGTAGTCCCCGCTACTCAGGAGGCTGAGGAAGGAAGATGGCTTGAGCCCAGGAGACTGAAGTTGCAGTGAGCCAGATGATGCCACTTCACTCTAGCTGGGGTGACAGAGCAGGACTCAGTAGTGATGCCTGGGTAGGCCTGAGAATTTTCGCTTCTAGCAAGTATCCAGGTGATGCTAGTACTTCTGACCTCAAAAGTACATTTTGAGAACTACTGGTTTAGAAGCATGTGAGTTGCTAATTTTACTTTTGAATTAAAGTTAAACGCAGAATGTAAAAAGTTTTTATAGTTTATAATAGTTAAACAAGATGTTCATTTTGGCCTACAGTGTTAAAATCATATGAGTTAAAAGGTAATTAACTATAGGCTTGAAGGTCCTGTTAAGAGAGAATTTATTGCAATAGAGCCTGAAGTTCATAGGACTAGATAATCTCTCGACTTCAGTAGTCTATTTTTTCATTCAAGTCCAGTAAGCCAAAGAATTTGGGCCAATCGGTTAGTTCCTAAAATGTAGAGAGAAAGCAACCATATACATAATGCTGGTACTGTAGTAGTTGGTTGCATGACCTTAATTAAGTGGTCTAACTTTTCTGGTATACAATTCTCTAAAACAGGAATTGAAGTAGTTGAAATAACTAATGTCAAATGTTATTTTATCTCTGAAATCTCATACTCCAGTATTTTAGAATAAACAAAAACAGGATGGAAATAGAAAAAAAAATATGAGTTTTAACAGAGAAGATCTAGATTGGAAGCCACTTTCAGAATGCTTACTTGCTGGATGACTTTGGATGCACCATTTAATCTCTCTGAGTTTCGTCTGACTCATCAGCGAAATGGGGACAAAAATCCTTACTCCATAGAATACATAAAACTGAAGAATTAGTTTCAATATAAATATTTTCTTAAAGTCATTGAAGCAAAAATTTCTTCCATTATTTTTCTTCCCTTAGTAAGATAAAAAACGCTATAGAATGAAAATTCATACCCATTCCCATGGGACAACAGGGAAAACATGGTCACCTAAAGCTACACATTTTCCACAGAAGTCAAGTCATATCACCACCATTCTGAATGTTGGTCAATTTATCCAAGAAACAAAACACAATCACCCAGGCATTATCTGTCTAAAATACAAATGAGTTAGCCATCTATGTGTGGGCCCTGAACGCCGCTTTTCAGAAATTCCAAGAAAATGGTTAATGGCCCACCAAATATCCTTTTATCTTCTTAGGATCTGAAATTCCAAATTTTAGTGCTTCTTTAAGTTAAAACTATGATTCCGTCTATCATATTTAAATACCCCTGAAGAGCATAATTTTTTCATGTAATCATTCTCATTTACGCTCATGATTGTGGCCAACTGCCTCCTCTGACATAACTTCATAACTGACGTAATTTTTTCACTCCTTATTGGCTCCTATTTGAAATAAATAAAGAACAATTAATATTTCCCACATTACAAACTAAATGCTCTTTTATTGAAATATTTTATAAATAATATGTAGGCACATTGCACAGATTTTAAAAAATACACAACAAAGTTGAAGAAGAAAATCAGTATCAACTTCCACTCAGAAATATTCTATTTACATAGCAAGAAAGAAAAATGAGCACTCTGCTACTTTCATATGTCTACGCATTTTTCCTGGTGATTAAATACTTTATAAATAACTATTCTAATGAGTGGGTAATACTCTGTCACACATTTGTACTATAATTCATTTCAACAACCTCTAGTGTTAATGCCAATTTTTCAGTATTATAAGTGGCATCATAATAAATATATTTATAAATAAATATGTAAGAATAATTTATTGCTTTAAAATAGCTTCATAGGGGGGATTTTCTGATCTGAAGTTAATAAAGCATCTATTTTTGGTAAGTACTTTATTTTGTTTTCCAGGAAAATTATACCAGTTAATATTAAATAAGATCACATTTAAAATATTTCCAGTAATATATCAATCACATCACACATCTCGCCATACACCCTAAATGCATACAATTTTTATTTGTTAATTATACCTTAATAAAGCTGGCAAAAAAATGAATAAAAATAAAATATTTCCAGTTACAAATTTTTTTTCTCTTGTATCATCGCAACTACCTCTCAGCCTATATTTCTACCCCATCTAGCCATCTTACATATATCACATATGCTATTATGCTTTCAGAATTTTCTTTCTAATATTGAAATAAAAGTCTCTCATATTGATTATAATAATTAATTTAAGATAGAATCCTAGTTTTCCGTATGACACTATTCCCCTTCATTTATTCAGCTTTTTTCCTCTGTTGACATTGTCTGAGATGTACCTTATCCTAAAGCAATGCTAAACCACTTGCTCCTCCTAGACTGTGAGTTGCTTTTTCATGAGTGTGTGAATTCCATAGGGGAAGCTGGTGTAGGAGCTCCATACTGCCTTTGTTTAAGTCCTAGCTGAGCCAGCTGTTGACCCTTGGCAATTCACTTAACTTTTATGTGTAACATTTATGTTTTCTCACCTGTAAATTTAGGATAGTAGCAGTGTTCACCTGTGAGGCAAGGGAATTAAATGAGTTAGCATTTGCATGGTGTTTGGGGTAGTAACTGTCACAAGTCGGTGCTATGTAAGTGACTGTTAAATAAAGGTTTCCTGTTTTGTCTGCTGTGTTGCTTAACTTGCACAGCTTACCTACTGCTGAGATCTCTCTCCAAAACTGTTTCTTCTGAAACTAAACGAGATGTATTCCTCTCCTCTTTTATCTTTGTACTATCACTTTTCACACACTGTGGAAATTATCTCTCTGTATGACTCCCAAAACAGACAGTGAATTCTGAGAGTAGAGGTTTGTCTCCTTTTCTTCACCAAGGTGGAGAACAAAGCCTAAGCAATGCCCTTCTGGTTGTGGTCCATAGGTATCTGTTTTGCAAATGCAAGATATTTCTTAATTGGCAGTTTTGATTAAGGTGTTGTTCACTATTTGTTCTTTTTCTGTAAAATATGTTTCCAAGTTTTTAGTTAAATAAAAAAATTTAAGGGCTAAGTCTCAAGTAATAAATTACAAACATCTAATTTAATTTTAAAAAAAGACAGTCAAAATCCACTTTTATCTGGTATTTCACTGTATTGTTTTCATGGAGCAAACAAGTAGCATATGTTGTATAATTAATACCGTGAAAGTAACAGCTAACCAGCCACGTTTACTGAAATCATAAGTTATAACAATTGTAGCTAAACATCATGAGAAGACATGAAGTAAGAAGACACAGACACTACTCTACAGGATCCTTGGCGCTCTCTTGGGGTTCAGAACACACATCCACTAGATTACTCAGGTATACCTAGAGAGCTATAACAGTGTCTAATTCAGAGAATGAGCAAATTAAAACAATGTAGTATCCATAGATACAAAGAAGACATAAATGGAACCAGTAAGATGGAAATTTTCAGCTCAACAATTAAATATTTTGGGATGGTCTTAGTTTTAATTAGATTATAAAGAGAGACAAATAAGGATTTGAGGAGAGAAGGCCAAAATAGCTAAGGGAGATGAATAGCACACTCAAAGTCAAGAAAGTGGGAATGAGACTGATAAAACTAAAAAAGGAGATTTGTGGAGGATGTAAAGCAACTGGAAAATTCTTTCTCTCTGCCTAATGGTGCATCAGAAAGTGAAATAGATAGGTATGCTACAAAGACAGGAAGTCTTTTCCTATTCAAGTCTTTAAGTAAGAATGAATGAGGTAAAACTAGTTTGTAAGTGAAGATACTATAGAAGTACATATTCTGATAATACCACTAATGTTACTATTAAGTTTCTAACAAGAACAATAATGGTAAATAATAACAGTATAGCATTATGAATAATGATGATGAAGATGATGGATATTATCATTTTATTAATAGTCTAGATCCAATGACAAAGACAGATATTCCAGATTATGTTATTGACATACTTAAGTCTACTGAACACGTGGATCTGGATACCTCACATGCATTAAACCAATGAACATGCCTTTGACAAAGAGTTTCAAAGGCAAATAAATAATTTCCAAAGCCATTTTGGTCACGTCACTCTTACACAAGAGGAATTTGATGAGTTAAGTGTAAATGCATAAGAAACATGTGGATTACATTTTCTTTAAAAATACACAAGGGTTTAAAAATTAAGGACAAAAAGTATTTGGCACAGTGCGTTTTTGGTGAAGCCAAACCAGAAACATTTGAGACAGTTTCAGATTGTAGTTTGACCTTCAGTATGCTTGTGTTTCTGTGTATTAAATTAATCTAAAAATAAATGCCATCCTTAACTGGGAGAACTGAAGCAATAAAACTTGCACCAAGGTATGGATTTGAATAATTTCATAAGGGTTTTACTGAGTTTCTTTCTTACAGTTTTTAAAAATAATCTCCTATCCTGTGATTTCAAACAAATGCCCACCATATGTGTCATGCTCTGTGTCTATTCCATTATTCTTCATAAGGTTTCTGGTTCACATAATAGAGAAGACAACATCTGAATATGTATAAGAAAAATGTCAACCCTCCCCTAGTGGTAAGATTAATTTAACCACAACTTGTACTCTTCAATTGGTTCAAATGTGTTCTAAGCTTGAGTAATTTTTTAATACTTTAGGCCTATGCTTTATTCTGATTTCTTCCCATATATTTGTTAAAAGACACTTTCTGAGAAGGACATTTTGTTCCTACAAATAGGAAAGAATTAGTAGAAAAATTTAATGGTTGGGTTATGTTGAGGTTTACTAGTGTGTAAGTCAAGGTAATGGAATATGCACAATGACAGACAATGTCCATCTTGACAACATACAACAAGAAGTGGAAAAAACAATGAATGCAATATCACTGTTTTTATTTTTATTCCTTGCTGCTTGCTCACCTGGTGCTTTTAGTCAAGCATGGCATTTCACTGATTTTGCTGTTCTTCAAATTCTTCCAGTCATTATGTATTGCCCCCACCTCCCTTAGCCCAGTTATACCAAGCACCAAGCATTGAGTCTTGTCAATTATTCCTTGTTGCATTTTCTCAAAGTCATCAGTTCCTTGTTCTTCCCATTGCCAGCTTCCTAAGGTAGGCCTTTTCCCTCCCACCACTAAACTGCTTGTCTAAAAAGGAAATATCCTAGTTTCTCTGCTACTTCAAGGATGCCTCCATACCCTGTTGACTGCAATTTAATATTTCTAAAGAAAATTTTCTATTCTACCACTTTTCTACCCAATAAACTTCAAATGACACCCTTTTGCTCAAAAGCTTAAATTTTAAGTCAGAATGCTAGAAAGTAGTTTATTCAATATTTATTGAAGGAATAAATGTATTCCTCTCATTTATAGCCCTCCAAAACCTATCTGCGCACCACCTCCACCACTTTTTGAAGCACACAAACTCTTTGTGGTAGGCAGAATGGCCCCTCAAAGTGGCCCATCCTCTAGTCCTTTGAAACTGTGAATATATTATGTCACATAGCAAAAGAGACTTTTCAGATATAATTGAGGTCATACACCTTAAAACAGGGAGAGTACCCATTATCTAGGTGGGCTCAATCTAACCATATGAGCCCTTAAACACAACCTTTTCTGGCTGGCAGCAGAAAAAATGTGGCAGAAGGAAAAGTCACAGTGATTCTAAGCATGAACAGTGTTGATATGCCCTTGCTGGCTCTGAGATGCAGGGACCCACATGCAAGGATCTCAGAGGCCACTGGGAACTAAAGGCAGCCCCCAGCACAAAGCCAGCAAGGAAACAGGGGCCTCAATTCTATAGCCACAAAAAAACCACTGGATTCTGCCAATAACTGAAATTAGTTTGGAAATTGCTGCTGTCCAGGGCTTCCTGATGAGGGCCCAGTTGGACAATATCTTTATTTTAGTCTTGTGAAGAGACTGAAACCCAGATTAAAAAAAAAACTAGTCAAGCCACTAGAACTGTGAGATAAATTTGCATTGTTTTAAGCTAAGTTTGTGGTAATTTGTTGTAGCAGCAATAGGAAACTAATGCAGTCTCACACATGCTGTCCTTGATATGCCTATGTGTGTCATTCTCTCTTCACCCCTGATTGGCACAATACTTACCTATGACAATAACACATCTCCTATCTCACTTCCTAGCCCATCCCTAATCCATAGAAATGCCTTGGAAAAAAGTGCAATGAGTTCCTCACAGCAAAATATCACTAATTAATTAAGGTTTGAAAAAGAAAATACTCAAGAGAATCTCTTTGGTTTGACTAAAAAAAGCAATATAAATAAATTGAATAACTTGAATCATCTTGTTTGATCTATGGCTATGGGCATTTAAGAAAAAAAACGTTTTAAGCTAGTGCTTAGCAAACCTAAACATGCATGCATAGCATGTAAGGTTCCTGTTAAAATGCAGGGCCTGATTCAGTAGTTCTGGGGTGTGGGGTCTTCATTTCTATGGAGCTTTAATAGCATTCTCTCATTTACTTTTTGTGTAACCCTGGGTAAATTACTTCAGGATCTAAGCCTAAATTTTCTCATCTGTGAAATGGATCTTGTAAGTATAAATGAGATCATAGGTCTCAAGAACAAATTTCTTTTCTTGGCCTGTGGCACATTCTCTTGGCCTACCCAAATTCAAGCAGCATTTGTAATAGAGCAAATCCATACTCCTTACATATCACATGAAATATAAGTTGTATTTGTCTGCATTTCTATTCCTGTAACTCAGATAATACCAGCAAAGCAGCCCAGAAATCCAGGGAGTTAATGCGTGTGGACAAATCCATTACACAATGGAGCTCAGGAGCTGGTGGTAAAGGTTTCAGGCTCTCATTCTTTATCTGGAAGTATATTCAACACTGTTCTTTAGGGACACTGAGGCCCACAATGGGAATGAGTTCTGGGGGTTCTCAGGATCAAGCTTTTCTTCCTTTCTTACATCACTTTACCTACTCCTTTGTTTTTGTTTCTTGAGAACCTTCCAAATAAACTATCTTTTCATAAGTCCTTGCCTCAAACTCTAATTTTACTCACAATTACTGATACTTTCACCTGTTTGGAAGTGGGATCGGGGCAGGAGAGAGGGAAAGATTGGCTTATGGATGGATTTGCTTTAATGCTTGAACTGTGCAGGAACAAAGGTAATTTTAAAGATTGTAAAATTAGCTGGTTTTTTTATTTGCATTAAAACCTTGGAGAAAGAGAAGGACAGTTTTCAGTCAGCCAGAAGACTGACCAAGAGACCTTAATGGAAGTGTGTTTTTTTTTTTGTCAGAGTCTTGCTCTGTTGCCCGGGCTAGTGTACCGTGGCATCAGCCTAGCTCACGGCAATCTCAAACTCCTGGGTTTAAGCGATCCTTCTGCCTCAGCCTCCTGAGTAGCTGGGACTACAAACATGTGCCACCATGCCCGGCTAATTTTTCTATATATATATTTTTAGCTGTCCATATAATTTCTTTCTTTCTATTTTTAGTAGAGGCGGGGGTCTCGCTCTTGCTCAGGCTAGTCTAGAATTCCTGAGCTCAAACAATCCACCCACCTCGGCCTCCCAGAGTGCTAGGATTACAGGCGTGAGCCACCGCTCCCAGCCTAGTTTTCAAAAGACTTTTATTTCCTGCAGCTGGGGGTAGACTTTGCTGAAACTCAAGCCCAGGATTTAATAGTAAAGGTGGCAAAAGTAAAGGAGACTGAATGTTCAGACTTCACAGGTCTTCTATAATAAAATCATGGCCAAGATGCCAAAGACATAGGAGATTGAGATTTGAGATGGAGAAACTTGGATTTGTGCACACAAAAAGGCATATATTAGTGAGGAGAACACCAACATTTTCAGCAGCTCAGTGTGGCTGCCCTCTGTAGGGCAGAATCGACAGGAGGCGATGATTCCACAAGACAGAGGCTGCTAGTGTCAATGAACATGACAAAGTTTCAGAATAGCAAAGACCAGGTGGTGGCACTTAGCCATCAGAGGCAGAGTAGATATAATTACTATCAGGCACAGAAATATAGATGTGGCAACAAAGGAGTCCTTAACCCTTGGGGATATTTTATTATGGCTAAGAAACTATAGTGTATATATCTAGAAGCAAAATAAATGAGCAGCCAACAAGAGTGTTTCTTGATATGTACAATCAGGAAAATACTCAAGAGGTAGTAGGCCAAGACTTCTATGAACCTCTGCAATGAAAAATCACCATTCCTTGCCCAGTTTCCAGAGCTCAGCTAGCCTCAGACATAGGGCCTTTTGACCAAAAGTGGGATAGGTGCTCTTGGGGAAAGACCCTGTCATGCCACCAAAAGCATATATCATAAATGTTATACTAATCTCATCTCAAAAGGGTCTATGATCTTGTACCGCAGTAACTGCATACTGAGGAAGAAGAATATACAAGCTCTTTCAAGAGATGTTGAAAACTGAGTCTTACTTGACGGGGAATTTCAAGTGTTTCTAATCTCTGGTATATTAGGGTTAGGCAGTAAGTGTATTTCTGGCCTAAACCTATCTTATAATGGGTTTAATTTTTCCATGGACTCACCCTGTGGAAATTTCCCAAGACCCTGAGTTTTTAATCAGATTACAAATATTTAGCAGCTGGTAGAGCCGTCACATTAGACATCTAATCTGTAGAATAAGAGATATTAGGGGAAAGTACCAAGAGCAAACTTCAGGTTGCCCTATCCACCCCAGGCACGATAGTGAGTCACAGGTAATGCTATATTCATGGTAGATGTATGCAATTACAGGATCATAGACTATCTGACAGAGTATAACAATGGCCTTGTAAAAGCTCAGCCAAGCTGTCAGAACAGGGACTTCTATGATACAGCATTCATATTTAAGCAATAGGTATTATATGATGCCTTGTACCCAGTGCTAGAATCATTTGATTCACAGGTGAGAGAATCAAATGTTGAAAGAAGGATCGACCACTCTCACCATCCCTCCCAGTGACCCATTAAGGAGCTTTTGCTTCTCGCTCTTGCAACTTTACACTCTGCAAATTCCAAGTTTTAAACCCTAGTGGGGAAATGCTTTTTTTCCCCTAGGGAGCATACTAAGGGATCCTCCAAACTTAAAGCTTTAGCTTTTGTGTAGTCATTTTGGGGTCCTCATGCCTGTAGACCAGCAAGTAAATAGAGGCGTTACTAGATTGACAGGATGGTAAACTCTAATTATCATGTGTTTCTGTGGTTGCTGCCACATAATAGAGGCATGAAGGATTGTGCTGGGCACTGAGGAGAATCACTCTGGCATCTGCTGGTGTTTCTAGGCTCAATAACAGTAAACAGGCACTTGCAGCAACAACAGCCTAATAAGGGGCAAGGCAAACAAAGAATCAGACACCTAAGGGATGAAGATCTGTGTTTTCCTATCAGGCAAGCAGTCTTATATGCCAGCTATAGAGCTGTTCAAGCCTAAGAAGGCTCTAGAATGGGTGGTAGAGCAGGAAGATGATGAATATCCGTGACAACCTTGGGACTCATTACTGTCATAGGAACTGTAGCTGGCTCAACTAAACTTATTTTAAATCTTTTATTAAAGAGGTTGTGACCGGCCACTACTTTGAAGAGTTATTAAAAAGTTGAACCTAATGTAGGGCAATAGCATTTCTAAGCAATAAAAAGGGATGTTGTTGTAGACTATTTTTGTGTTATGTGTTAAGGTCTCTAAGCTAACGTGGAATTTCAGCTACATTTGTGGAGGGTTCTGCACACTCGGGCAGCATCCTACCTCGAGTGCCTGCTTACAGTCTTTGTGGAAGTTACGGAAAGCTCGCTTGCTCTGCACACAGGGCAGGTTGGGAATATGAGATAATTAACTCCTCCGGGGAAAAACCCTCAACGATAATAGACACGGGTCATGGTAAAGGCCCCATTTTTCTATTCTGCAAAGAAACAATTCTGAGGGTCCCCAATAGGGCTGAGTTTCAGTTGCCACAGTGGCAACACATCCTTTGTTGACACCTCTTTCTTCCAGGTCCCACACTCCTGGCTCTCTCAAAACTGCTTTCTGGGATCACATGCCAATTAAAGTACATACCAAAACTGTCCCTCTCGCTGAGGACACCTAAGTTATAAAAGGATATAAAGTGTCCAGCAGAATGCTTTGTATATAATTAACACATGTCCCTATCTCTTTCCTTTGCCTTAAGATATTTATAATTCTTTGAAGAAAATAACTGATTAAAAGTGAGATGCTATTTGTAACAATGATCATACTCTGCCAATGTAATTGTAGCCATAAATTAAGCTACCATACCTCCATGTGCAAAGGAACAACGAATATTTTTCAGTTAAACATCTCCAGAGCTTGAGACAGAGAGTTTTGTATCATTAGAAGTCTGAAGACTTGGGCCGGGCGCGGTGGCTCACGCCTGTAATCCTAGCACTCTGGGAGGCCGAGGTGGGCGGATTGTTTGAGCTCAGGAGTTCGAGACCAGCCTGAGCAAGAGCGAGACCCCATCTCTACTAAAAATAGAAAGAAATTATATGGACAGCTAAAAATATATAGAGAAAAAATTAGCCGGGCATAGTGGCGCATGCCTGTAGTCCCAGCTACTCGGGAGGCTGAGACAGGAGGATCCCTTGAGCTCAGGAGTTTGAGGTTGCTGTGAGGTAGGCTGATGCCACGGCACTCACTCTAGCCTGGGCAACAGAGAGAGACTCTGTCTCAAAAAAAAAAAAAAAAAAAGAAGTCTGAAGACTTGGATTCCGATCCCGCTTCCTTTACTTATGGGGATTTTATTATACTTTTAAAATCTTCACCAATGCATTTAACCAAAATATGTTCACCAATATATTTAAGGTTCATCTTCAAAATATTATAATTTCTTCTAATTTTTAAGTTCATATGAATTCCAAATGAGCTAATAGAAACAAATATGCTTTGTGAAATGTAAGCTATCTTAACATAAATGTATATATCTCTACTATGTGATGTCAGAGATGGTTCTTATTTGGCTAGATGAACAAATATAATATTTCCTGAACACCATTAAATACATGCTAATTTATATTAATTTGTCATTATTTTTAGAAAAAAAAATTTCAGGAGGGATGATTATATTTATTGGAATTTTAGGTAATTTGAAATTGATGAAAAAGCTACCTGTTATCACATTTCAACTTTATTCATAGAAAGTAACCTACCTTTTTGGAGTTTAGAACTGATCTTAATGGAGTCTGACTTTCACTTTCTTTCCTTAAAAAATTCTCAGCATCTAGCCACAGATTTGTAAGAAATAGATATGGGATGTAGCTTGTGTTTGAAAATTTGTGAAGGCTTGATGAGTAAAAAACAGTTAAATTACATTGACTTATCCACTAACGTCTCCAACTGTTCATTCTACTGGCAGTTCTAGCTCCGTAACAGTGAGATATTAGCTCATGCAGTAACTAATGTATCAAAAACATAAAAAATATACTTTGTTCTATAATCTATAGAAAGATAAACTAAATCTTTCACATCATAAATTAAGAAAATATTTAGGAAAATCTCTATAAGATAAACCAAATATTTATTTGAAAATAAGATTCAACGTGGTACAGAGCTTCAAATAATATACTAGAGAAATTAGGGTTGTTTAGCTATTGAGAGAGCAGTGATTTTTTTCTTTCTTTGGATTTCATCTCCTTTGTCATGAATGTTAATATACTTTGTGGTAATTTTTTTCATTATCCGTTCTCTTACTCCCCATTACAATATTCTTAATAAACCTTCAGGTTGCTAATTTTTTTAATTGAATGATAATTTAGATAGCAATCATTCAGTACATTTTCCTGTTCATAAACACTTTCTCTCTTGGTTTTAAGTTTGCTTGGTTGTCAGTTACTTTTCAAGATTGTCATAATCTCGGATGGAGTAGAGGCTGTATCACCACATTAGCTGGTAATCCTCTTCCATATCAATGGCATGACATGACAACAAAACCTTCAGCTTGCTCTGTCATACAATTTGTCTCTTATCACTACTTTTACAACAGTTGTGCTAACAAACATGGAGTGTCCCTAGGTCCTTTCTTTTCAGGAATACTGGCAGCTACTTAAAACCCTAAGAGAAATGCCTGTCCTTTTCATACACCATAATCCCCTTTCCAGAAACACCAACCTCAATACAATGTGTTTTAAAATGTATAAATGTATTAATAACATAGTCACACCTGGAATAAAACTTTTATTTGAGATGAAGGCATTTAGAGCTTAAACTATGGAAACTGTAAAATTCCAGACTCAAGGTGACTCCTATCTAATTGATTCTATTTAAAACAGAACCACTTATCTCAAGAAAATGAACTTGAATAAAATTATAAATAGACAAGAGTATGAGTAGCCATGCTATGATTAATTGATATGAAACATAATCATTTTATCAGACTAGAAATGCCCAGTGAATAAGTATGAATAGTTAGAAACTTTCATAGAATTTCTGAAGAAATTACAGATATTTTTATAAATTATTTCTGTATATATTAGTTTCAAAGACTCTAAGAGAAATCACAGACTATTTGAACAGGAAGGACCTTAAGGAACTTCCAATTCCATCCTCTGTCCTTCTGTCCTCCTTGTTGCTCAAGAAAAACAATGTAGCATTAAGGTTAAACTTGTAGAATCTGAGCCAAATAACCTTGGTTCTAGTTCTGGCTGTGACCAACTTACCTGATGTCTCCATCTCTCAGTTTCTCCCTTGTTCAATGGAGATGATAACATAAGTACCTAAGCACAGGGTAAGAATTAAGTTATTTAATACATGGTAGAACTTAGAAGAATTTGTTACACAATAAGAACACAGTTTCCTTATTTTTTGTTTGTTTGCTTTCCTTTCTATGGCATCAAATTATCACATGCAACTATTGAGCAGGTACTGGAAATGCGGAGATGACTGTCACTGTCTCTGTCTTCCAGATGATGAAAATCTTGAGGAGGTGAAGGCAAGGTGACACAGGATGCCACAACAATGTGAATGAACAGATTTGCCTGAAGCAATTTTTACAGATGAGATGATATTTTAACTAGCTCTTGCAGGTTAGGTAAAAGCTCTCCAGGACATTGCTGCTGATGATGATGATTATGATGATAAGAAATAATAACTAAGTAATATAATCTTTAGCTCATGGGTGAAATTTACCAGACACATGAAATGTCAAGAAGTTTCTAGTAACAAAATGCATTATTTTGTTTAATCTTCAAGAGATCTCATGAGTTAAGTTTCATTTTTACGTCTACCCTTGAACTCGGGAACCTGAGGCCCAGCGAAATTATGAAATTTTTCCAAAGTCACTCAGAGAGCAAATGGCAGATGTGGAAAGCAAGCACAGGCAGAAATGCATTTCAAGCAGTGGGATAAGCAGTTGAGAACATATCTAAGTGTGAAAAAGCAAAGCATGGTGCCAAATGAAAAATTATTGAGCGGCTCAAGCATGGAGCGTGTGCAGGTGACGGTGGCTGATGGTGAAGAATCTTCAATACTCCACTAAAAGGTTGAACATAATACAGTAGGACCCAGTAGAAAAAGAGAAGTCTATGGGAGTTTACAAGGAAGGAAACAAGAGTAACTGCTACCATTTATCAAGAATTTATTTCCATGTAACACTTGTATCCCCTAAATTATTTTGAAATAAAAAAAATTATATTCATACATTACCTCACTTAACTCTCCCAGTAACTTGTGATATACATAATAGTATCCTTGGAAGTGTACATTTAGAGGTTAATCAGTTTCCTAAGAATTTTGCAAAGATAACTCTGGAGGCAGTGTGCTTAAGACAAATATCTTTTTTTTTAATTTTAATATTTGATATTTATTTAATATTATTTTTTTTTCTTTTTTTTTATTTCAGCTTATTATGGGGGTACAAAAGTTCAGGTTATATATATTGCCCATGCCCCCTCATCCCCCCGAGTCTGAGCTTCAAGCATGTCCATTCCCCAGACAGTGCTTATCGCACTCATCATGTAGATATGCACCCATCCCCTCTCCCCACCCCCCATCTCCCCCAATCAGAACTTCAAGACAAATATCTTAACTGAAGGGGAAGGTGAGAGGGAGGAAATGATGAAGTCAAGAATGACTGTGGTTTCTAGAATAAGGCCCTAGGTAAGAAATGATACAATTAAATGACATTTATTGGAGGGTTTGAGAGGTACAGGAGGAAATGAATTTAAGTTTTGAATGAAAACTTTGCACTGAATATTGGACTTCCTAATAGTAGAAGTTTTTAGATGAGCAGTTGAAATATGCATCTGAATTTGAGAGAGAAGATAGATATGACAATGGCAATGCAAGTGATTATTTGAAAAATACTGGTATTAGTGAAATTTCCTTTTACCTTTCTGAGTATATAACACTCATGCTGACTGACCTGAGGTCCAGGCCTGTAGGTGTCACTGAGGAGTGAGAAAATTAAAGTGTGTTTCAGAAGAAACATAGAGAAAAAAGATAGTAATAGTTACCATATCAGTAATAATTTACAGCAAGACAGTGATCTTAAGGTCCAACATCATAGAGAAAAATAAAGCTTACTTTGGTTTCTTTACTTTTCATTTAATGTATATAGGGCTAAAGTAGGTGCTTTACAAAAGTTAGAGAAATCAACTATTCCCTGAGGTTAGTAAAGTGATAATGTGACATATAAATAACCCTTTTCCCTGACCTGAACGTTGGTCACTGAATGGAGTGAGGGAGAGAAGATTATTTGACTTGTGTCTCAGTATTTTTCAGTATTTGTGTCTCAGTAATTAATTTTTAATAATTTCCTATCATCCTCAGATTTGACCTGGGAATGAGGAAAGTCTACAGAGAATTAGAGAAGAGTAAAAAAGTCAGGTGACTTGTGATTCACTCCTTTAATGAAATGATTTGGGAGAAATCACTGCACACTGCATCCTATGCTAACATGAGGCAGCCCAGTTTAAAAGCAAAGGTCGAGTGGCATAGGAAGAGAGGGCACAGGCTAGCTGCTGTCGTTCCTCTACAGTGGGGAGACCATAATGGAAGATACCAGGTCTGTGAACAGCCTCCTGTCAAGGCCAGAGAGACAAATGAAAGAGAACTGTGTCTCTTTGCCAGCTGAAGCTGAGGATAAGCTGAGTTAACCATGTGGAAGATGGCTATGCTCCTGAAAGGACTATATTACAGACATAGGTTTAAAACCCCAAAGTTTAGTTTAGGAGGCATGTAAGAGGCCCAAGTACAAAGTGAACAACAGTGACAGGCAAGATACCAGCAAGTAAATATGCAACAAACAGCAGGAGGCCATCCACGCTGTGCCTCCCACCAAGCCAAAAGGAGACAAAACTAAGAGCCACCATGAAGACATGTGAATGATGCGCCTCTTCCTGTATCTCAAAAGCCCAATTTCTTAGCAGGTGAAGGAGAAAGAGAATATTTGAGCCTAAAACTATTAAAAGAGACAGTCTATTTAGTTTCAAATTAGATAGAATTCAAAGTTAATATTTGCCTTCTTACCAAAGAGTAAGGATTTCTAGGAAGACAGTAGTTACAGATTAAATTAAAAGGATTTTATTTCCTCTGCACATTTAGTTACAACATGCATTGAACATGTATGTAGAAGTTATCATATTAAGTTTACAGTGAAAATTACTGTGGATTATATCCAGGGAGAGGATGTATACTGAGAAGAGATGGACCCTGAAGTCATGAGCAACATCAACACTAATCTCTTAAAAAAGAGTGACCAGAATGAGACTAGAGCAAGAGAGAAAGGATAGAAGTGATGATCCAAATTTAAAAATTCTCTTCAAGATATGTTAGGAGATTCGTCTTTGGATGCAGGCAAAATAAAAAGAAAATGAAAAAAAGAAAAAAATAAGAAAGAAAAAAAAAAAGGAAAAGAGAAGATATGGTAGGAGAAAGTTGCAAAAGAATTCCAAAAATGTTTAACTAACTTGTCCAAGGGTACATCGTTAATGAACTGAAATTATGAGTTTGACTTCATTTCTTGACCATCATCATATCATGGCCATCCTTTAAGGGAGGGGACTGCGTATGATACTTGCAATACTCAGGAGGGCTTCACAGGAAAAAATTCCCCAGTTTTCTTATGGAAGCACTGATCTACACGAATGGAAAGAGAGCCATATAGAATGTTGTTTAGGAATTAAAGACATTAACCTTCTTCACAAAAATGCCACCAAAACTGCCAACATAATTTATTATAAAAATCTGGGTATATAGCATGCCTTTAAAAACCCAATCAATTTTATTTTTCACTTGCCAAAACTCAAAAAGGTTTTACATATTAGTTTCGGGATTATATTTACCATTATTTTCCTTTGCAAAACAGGTTTGGATTTATCAGATGTGTTCTTTGTTGCTTCTGGGATATAATATTTTCAAATTGAATTCTTTGGATTAAATGTAAATGAATTAGAACGTGCCTGGGGGTGGGAAAATGAAGATTCTTTTTAAAATATGTGAAAT
Source organism: Eulemur rufifrons (assembly GCF_041146395.1). Lineage (NCBI taxonomy): Eukaryota > Metazoa > Chordata > Mammalia > Primates > Lemuridae > Eulemur > Eulemur rufifrons. The sequence continues at coordinate 37,881,105 of NC_090989.1, forward strand.
TGCTGGAAGCTACTATACCAAGTAATATGTAATCATATACGGTTATGAGTAAATCATTTTCACATTGCCAGGGAGTTGTAATGGAAGCCTGAGAACAGTAAAGCTGCTATGGTAATCAGGAACATGTTTTTTCTGATTTTATGTGAGATTGATCTGAAAATAATAGGTATAATAATAGGAAAAAGTAATTCCTATGTTTCAGGCACTATTCTAAGCATTTTTCTTTCATAGTTACTTAATCCTGATGACATCCCTGTTAGGTAGATGCTATTATCAGTATACTTGTATTAGAGCTGAAGAAACTGAGGCACAGAGTATAGTGTAATTTGCCAAAGACTGCCAAGTGGGTGTTATAGGCTGAATTGTGCCTCCATAAAATTTATATATTGAAGCCCCATCCCCCAGTACCTCAGAATGTGACTGTGTTTGGAGGAAAGGCCTTTAAAGACATCATTAACCTAAAATAAAGCCCCTTTTGTCTGTCACAAGTGACCTTATAAGAAGAGGAAATTTGGATACATAGAGAGACACCAAGGGTGGGCGTACGCAGGGGAAAGACCATGTGAGGACACAGTGAGAATGCGGTCATCTGCAAACCGAGGAAAGATCCTCAGAAGAAAGCAAACCAGTCAGCACCTTGACTGTGGACTTCTAACCCCCAGAACTGTGAGAAAATGAATGTCTATCATTGAAGTCACTCAGTCTGTGATCTAGTTGACCCTTGAATAAGTGAATATCACAGGGGCGAGGGCCACCCATCCCTCCTCCCGCCAGTTGAAAATATATTTATAACCTTTGACTCCCCCAAAATCTTAACTACTAGTAGCCTAACTGACTGGGAAGCCTTACTGATAAGCAGTCAGTTAACACATATTTCTCATGTCATATGTGTTATGTACTGTATTCTTACAATCAAGTGAGCCAGAGGAAAGAAAATGTTACCAAGAAAACCTTAAAGAAGAGAACATATATTTCCCTTTCAGTAAGTGGAAGTAGATATCATAAAGATCTTCATGCTTATTGTCCTCACATTAAGTAGGCTGAAGAAAAGGAGCAAGAGAAGGAATTTGTCTTGCCATCTCAGGGTGGTAGAGGCGAAAGAAAATCCATGGATAAGTGGACCTGTGTTATCCAAAGGTCAGCTGTGTTTTGTTATGGCATCCCCAGCATAGTAATGTAGTGGGGAAGCCACGATTCAACTCAAGCAGTCTGACTTCAGAATCCGTGATCTTTTTCCAGCATTCTATCAGAGGTAAGAAAAAGGGGTCACTGTATTTGTGCATGCACATTTGTGGATGAGAAAAGAACATATCACAATAGGAAAACATTACTCAGGCTCTTCAAAATTAGAAGGTAATGGGCCCAATTTAAATATTTCATAGCATTCAAGGGGGCCCTCAAGCTAGGATTTGACAGGGGAAAGCATTAGAAGACACTATTTTCTGCTGCAGAATTTCTCTGGCCATCCATGAGTGTGAAAAGGAAGAAACCCCAAACAGTAGTCATGAGTAATCCAGCCACCCTCGGAGAATCAAAGTAGAATAGATGCTGCCGTCATAGTCTACACACAGGCCCTTATAGACTGTGCCCCAGATCAAAATGCTAAAGGGAGGAAAAATACTTTCCAGGGTTCTTTCGGAGAGAAATATTTATTTGAAATGCATACAGTAATAAAATGATGGTATTTTTTTCTCTGATA